>NW_024609739.1:235000-378661 GCF_018296145.1 Oncorhynchus tshawytscha
CCCTATGGAGAGGGTCTCTTTAAGGTCCTAACAAAGCATAGGTGTGTGTGAAGTACATCGGGTAGTAAAGTCGGCGCACTGACTACCAAGTTTGAATGAGACATTAAGTTGTTCTAGAAACGTAATCCGGTCGACACGTTAGTCATATGGAGTGATTGTATTTTTTATTTTGTACATTTGGTATTGAAGTAAAGGTGATAATCCGGGGGACACTAGACTACTTAATACCCCAGGGGACCCACAGTGCATAATTGAGTTCTTACTTTAGACCTAATTGGGGGCCGATTTAGCCGTATGGAAAGGGTACCACTTGGGTTTGAGTAAAGGCATAGGTTGTTGACAGTATTGTAGTGTACATAAAATGTTGTAGGAAATAGAAAAGGTGTAAACGCTGAAGTCCACTCTGGAAGTGAATGGAGGCAAAGAGGGTAAGGAGTGGAAGAGACGGGGTGAGAAGCTGTACAGAGAATGGATAGAAGGCGGGGCCATTACTGGCGTGAATGAAGATTTGTGTGTGTATGGTGTAAGTTGAAGCTTACTGGCATGAATGAAGATTTGTGAGACTCAAATGGTGTGCATGAAATACGCTTGATATTCAGTCGGGGACTAATATCGGTATGAATGAGGTCGGGGACCAAGCAAGTGTGGTACATTAGGTATTTCAGTTGGTGCTGGTACCAGTGAGAATGTATAAAAAGTCGTGGACTTGCAGATGAGACGTTTGCACAGAGTTATATCATATATCATTGAGGGGGTGTGCATGACTGTTGGAAAAAGTGTTAAACTCTATTAACGTAAAATTCTGTGTGTAGATTCATATGATGAGGTTTGAACTATACTAATATTGTAGAATTACATAATCAACATCTGAACATCAACATCTGAACATCTGCTCACCATATCACCATAGAGACAGAGCTCACCATATCACCATAGACAGAGCTCACCATATCACCATAGACACAGAGCTCACCATATCACCATAGACAGAGCTCACCATATCACCATAGACAGAGCTCACCATATCACCATAGAGACAGAGCTCACCATATCACCATAGAGTCAGAGCTCACCATATCACCATAGAGACAGAGCTCACCATATCACCATAGACAGAGCTCACCATATCACCATAGAGTCAGAGCTCACCATATCACCATAGAGACAGAGCTCACCATATCACCATAGACAGAGCTCACCATATCACCATAGAGACAGAGCTCACCATATCACCATAGACACAGCACTCACCATATCACCATAGAGTCAGAGCTCACCATATCACCATAGAGACAGAGCTCACCATATCACCATAGAGACAGAGCTCACCATATCACCATAGAGACAGAGCTCACCATATCACCATAGAGACAGAGCTCACCATATCACCATAGAGACAGAGCTCACCATATCACCATAGAGACAGAGCTCACCATATCACCATAGAGACAGAGCTCACCATATCACCATAGAGACAGAGCTCACCATATCACCATAGAGACAGAGCTCACCATATCACCATAGACAGAGCTCACCATATCACCATAGACACAGAGCTCACCATATCACCATAGAGACAGAGCTCACCATATCACCATAGACAGAGCTCACCATATCACCATAGACAGAGCTCACCATATCACCATAGACACAGAGCTCACCATATCACCATAGACAGAGCTCACCATATCACCATAGAGACAGAGCTCACCATATCACCATAGAGACAGAGCTCACCATATCACCATAGACAGAGCTCACCATATCACCATAGACAGAGCTCACCATATTACCATAGAGTCAGAGCTCACCATATCACCATAGATACAGAGCTCACCATATCAACATACTACCAAAATGTCTTCCATACCTTGAACAGAATTGTGTGTGTGTGTGTGTACATCCGTTTATGTGTATGTGTCCGTGTGTGCATTTGTATACATCCGTGTGTGTGTGCATACGTTTCCTCCCAGGCCACAGCAGCATGGGAGCCCGTCTCATCCAGCAGAGGGAGTCTCTGCTGGCTCGTCTGGAGCTGTTTGAGAGGGACGCTTCTGAACCCAACCGCTTGTTCCTGCAAGGTACTGCATAATATATATCTGCTCTGGGGTGAAGTTTCCCCTTGGCGCAGATGTATTCCCACGAGCCCGTCCTCCCCAATTAAGGTGACACCAACCTCCTGTGCTCCTTACAATATTATAACATATTGTTTTTACAGCATATTGTATTGGATGATATATTGTAAATTGCTAAATATATCATCATATTATTATTGTTATAAATAAAAGGCAGTTGATGAAATATACACTGCCAGAGTACACCCTACTGGACAAAAAAATGTAAGCATCTCCCAGCCAAGTACTAACTAGGCCCAACCCTGCATAGCTTCTGAGAGGCTAGTATGGTCGTAAGTGAAGGAACATATCTTCATGTACTTTACAAAGTGAATGTCTCTCTCTCTCTCTCTTTCCTTCCTTCCTCTTTCTTTCTTTTCTTTCTATTAATTATTTCCTGCCCCCTCTCTCTCTCTCTCTCTCTCTCTCTCTTTCTCTCTCTCTCTCTCTCTCTCTCTCTCTCTCTCTCTTTCCTGCCCCTCTCTCTCTTTCTGCCCTCTCTCTCTCTCTCTCTCTCTCTCTCTCTCTCTCTCTCTCTCTCTCTCTCTCTCTTTCCTGCCCCTCTCTCTCTTTCTCTCTCTCTCTCTCTCTTTCCTGCCCCTCTCTCTCTTTCCTGCCTCTCTCTCTCTCTCTCTCTCTCTCTCTTCTCTCTCTCTCTCTCTCTCTCCCCTCTCTCTCTCTCTCTCTCTCTCTCTCTCTCTCTCTCTCTCTCTCTCTCTCTCTTTATCTCTCTCTCTCTCTCTCTCTCTCTCTCTCTCTCTCAGGCTACCAGGGCACCTCTCTAGCCAGGTTGGATGAGTCCAAGCACCGGAGCAAACTTAACTCCCAGATCTGTTCTCTGGAGAAGGTGTTGTCTAAGATTCTCCACCACATTACAGACAGCTTCCACGACACTGTCACCTACAAGGTGAGTCAGGCCAATGGGCCATACATCAGGGGTCTATTAATTAGTGTACAGCGTAGCAAATTGTTTTGCAATGGAAAGGGAAAACCTGTGTTTCTTATTAGACAAATTGAGCAAAGTCCCTCCTCGTTTATGCTTGTTTGCTTCCGTTGACTTCCTAGTGAATATGACCCACTAGTGTCACTGTGCTCTCTGACATACAGCACATGCAGTATGCTATGGGGGATAGAGAGAGACAGAGAGAAAGCAGAGTTTTTAGATTGGTGATTTACCCTCATTGAAAGAGCCTTGCTCACTTGCTCTGTTTCGTCCTCTGGCCGTGTCCAAAATCGGTCCTGTCTTGCCTACTACTTACTAAAACTGCATAATGTGTAATAGTCATATATTCTATCTAGAACATACCAGTTATAAAAAATGTATGCTGTAAGCTACAAATATTGACATACTAGGCTCATACATACTGAGAAAATGCTATGGAGAGCTCTGCGCCATCCCACTTATCTGATTATCCCCAATAACCAGAACTTGTCAACTCATCATCAAGTCCTTCATTGGTTTAATCAGGTGTAGTAGTATTGGGCAAGCCCCAAAACTCTGGTGTAGCCAGACATAACTAAGCAGTTTCCTCACAGCTGTGTTTTCAACTGTCACTCTCTCACTCTCTCCAGGGGAGGCCGTACAGGGAGAAGATGCGTTGGGACCGCATCGAGATGCTCTACTGGCTGCAGCAGGAGCGCCGGGTCCAGACTCTGGAGAGGGTGGTGGAGGGGAGGAGCTCTCTCCCCACCAGACTGCCCCCCCCCCCCAACCCACTTCAGCGGGCAGGCCTTTCTAATCGACCTGGCCGGGGTATCCTGGAAGGATATTGATCTCATCCCGTCAGTAGAGGATGCCTGGTTATTTTTTTTAAATGCCTTCCTAACCATCTTAAATAAACATGCCCCATTCAAGAAATATAGAACCAGGAACAGATATAGCCCTTGGTTCTCCCCAGACCTGACTGCCCTTAACCAACACAAAAACATCCTATGGCGTTCTGCATTAGCATCGAACAGCCCCCGTGATATGCAGCTGTTCAGGGAAGCTAAAAACCATTATACACAGGCAGTTAGAAAAGCCAAGGCTAGCTTTTTCAAGCAGACATTTGCCTCCTGCATTACTAACTCAAAACAGTTCTGGGACACTGTAAAGTCCATGGAGAATTAGAACACCTCCTCCCAGCTGCCCACTGCACTGAAGACAGGAAACACTGTCACCACTGATAAATCCACTATAATTGAGAATTTCAATAAGCATTTTTCTATGGCTGGCCATGCTTTCCACCTGGCTACCCCTACCCCGGTCAACAGCACTGCACCCCCCACAGCAACTCGCCCAAGCCTTCCCCATTTCTCCTTCTCCCAAATCCAGTCAGCTGATGTTCTGAAAGAGCTGGAAAATCTGGACCCCTTCAAATCAGCCGGGCTAGACAATCTGGACCTTTTCTTTCTAAAATTATCTGCTGAAATTGTTGCCACCCCTATTACTAGCCTGTTCAACCTCTCTTTCGTGTCGTCTGAGATTCCCAAAGATTGGAAAGCAGCTGCGGTCATCCCCCTCTTCAAAGGGGGGGACACTCTTGACCCAAACTGCTACAGAGCTATATCTATCCTACCCTGCCTTTCTAAGGTCTTCGAAAGCCAAGTCAACAAACAGATTACCGACCATTTCGAATCTCACCATACCCTCTCTGCTATGCAATCTGGTTTTAGAGCTGGTCATGGGTGCACCTCAGCCACGCTCAAGGCCCTAAACGATATCTTAACCGCCATCGATCAGAAACATTACTGTGCAGCCGTATTCATTGATCTGGCCAAGGCTTTCGACTCTGTCAATCACCACATCCTCATCGGCAGACTCGACAGCCTTGGTTTCTCAAATGATTGCCTCGCCTGGTTCACCAACTACTTCTCTGATAGAGTTCAGTGTGTCAAATCGGAGGGTCTGTTGTCCCGACCTCTGGCAGTCTCTATGGGGGTGCC
Organism: Oncorhynchus tshawytscha; assembly: GCF_018296145.1. Classification (NCBI taxonomy): domain Eukaryota; kingdom Metazoa; phylum Chordata; class Actinopteri; order Salmoniformes; family Salmonidae; genus Oncorhynchus; species Oncorhynchus tshawytscha. The sequence goes on from NW_024609739.1 coordinate 240,040, forward strand.
ACAGGGTTCAATTCTTGGACCGACTCTCTTCTCTGTATATATCAATGATGTTGCTCTTGCTGCTGTTGAGTCTCTGATCCACCTCTACACAGACGACACCATTCTGTATACTTCTGGCCCTTCTTTGGACAGTGTGTTAACAACCCTCCAGGCAAGCTTCAATGTCATACAACTCTCCTTCCGTGCCCTCCAATTGCTCTTAAATACAAGTCAAACTAAATGCATGCTCTTCAACCGATCGATGCCTGCACCTGCCCGCCTGTCCAACATCACTACTCTGGACGGCTCTTTCTTAGAAAACGTGGACAACTACAAATACCTAGGTGTCTGGTTCGACTGTAAACTCTCCTTCCAGACCCACATAAAACATCTCCAATCCAAAGTTAAATCTAGAATTGGATTCCTATTTTGCAACAAAGCATCCTTCACTCATGCTGCCAAACATACCCTTGTAAAACTGACCATCCTATCAAACCTCGACTTCGGTGATGTCATTTACAAAATAGCCTCCAATACCCTACTCAACAAATTGGATGCAGTCTATCACAGTGCCATCCGTTTTGTCACCAAAGCCCCATATACTACCCACCATTGCGACCTGTACGCTCTTGTTGGCTGGCCAACGCTTCATACTCGTCGCCAAACCCACTGCCTCCATGTCATCTACAAGACCCTGCTAGGTAAAGTCCCCCCTTATGTCAGCTCGCTGGTCACCATAGCATCACCCACCTGTAGCACGCGCTCCAGCAGGTATATCTCTCTGGTCACCCCCAAAACCAATTCTTTCTTTGGCCGCCTCTCCTTCCAGTTCTCTGCTGCCAATGGCTGGAACGAACTACAAAAATCTCTGAAACTGGAAACACTTATCTCCCTCACTAGCTTTAAGCACCAACTGTCAGAGCAGCTCACAGATTACTGCACCTGTACATAGCCCATCTATAATTTAGCCCAAACAACTACCTCTTTCCCTACTGTATTTATTTTATTTATTTTATTAATTTATTTTGCTCCTTTGCACTCCATTATTTTTATTTCTACTTTGCACATTTCTTCCACTGCAAATCTACCATTCCAGTGTTTTACTTGCTATATTGTATTTACTTTGCCACCATGGCCTTTTTTTGCCTTTACCTCCCTTATCTCACCTCATTTGCTCCAATCGTATATAGATTTGTTTATACTCTATTATTGACTGTATGTTTGTTTTACTCCATGTGTAACTCTGTGTCGTTGTATCTGTCGAACTGCTTTGCTTTATCTTGGCCAGGTCGCAATTGTAAATGAGAACTTGTTCTCAACTTGCCTACCTGGTTAAATAAAGGTGACATAAATAAATACAATTTAAAAAACCAACCTTCAGCTGTACCCGGGCACCCACCCCACCCCCCAAGGACACACCCTGACCCTCAGCCTGAGACCCCACCCTCACACACACAGCCGCTCCAACCCAACCCAGCCGAGCTCAGTGTATCCGGTATACGTTTGAACTTTGTGTGCAAATGAATAAAATGCTTGGATAATTGTTTGTATACACTGCTGGGAAGGAAATATTATATTTGATCATTTGTATGTATTCATGTTATGTATAATCCATTGTCATTATCACTTGTCAAGTAAATGTATGAACGTGATTGGATAATATATATGCACTACTAGTAGGTTCATCTGACATTGACAACATTTGATATGGTGAATATTTTGTCATTAATCATTTACATGATTTTGTTCTGAGTGTGGCAGAAACATGCAACTCTAAGTGCCATGACAAAAGGAACGCTGTTTGCACTATGAGCCTATTTAGGGCCACTGTTACGTGTGTTATCAGTATTGCCAAGTGCAATACCAAAGATACTGAGCTAGAACTGCAGGCCTACAAGTTTACAATGAACAACAAGCTGTCACGTATCACCAGGCAGCCAGCTCCCATCTGCCTAGTTACAGTCAAGCTTGCATTATCTCACCCTCTCACGTGTGCGCGAAACGCCACCGCATTGGTCATTTCAGACCGGGGGAGTGTTTTTGTTATAATTCAGGAAGAACCCTACTCATTTCAAAAATAGTTGGGGAGTTTTGTCAGAATTACATTATTTTCAAAGGAAATTATTATAATCCTGAGCACTATCGAGTGTGGATAGCGAGCTCCTGTGTCGAGCAAATAGATACACGTGAGTAGTTGTATTCCTTACAACTTGGGTAAGTCTTATTACGAGTGAAGTATGTGCCACCTTCAGTTATAAAGTGTTGTTCCTATCTGTTGTTTTTTATAAACATTATAAAATGTTTGTCTGCTTGTGGAAATAATAAACGTATAAATAGCGTTTGTTATGCATACTATATAGCCTACTACAGACAGCTGCTGTGTAGTTTTGGGAATGTCGGCTAGCTACACTGCTGTGTCAAAGCTGTCAAATTAGACAGTAACGTTGATAGTTAACTACCAAGTGCACAGTTAGCTAGCTATACGCCAGTCAGCTACATATACTGACTGACAAAAGCCTACAATCAATGTTCACTCTAAAGAGGAAATTTGCTAACTTCCCGAAGTTGAATCATCGCAATATCTGGCAAGTCAGTGCACGCAGACTGAATGGATAGATGGATAACGGAAGTAGTCTCAATTGTTGTTTTTCTGCTACAAATAAATTGGTCAAGTCAGTCAGACTTTTATTCCATTCTCAACCACATTCATGGAGAAGAAAGTCACCTGTCCTTACGAAATATATTGCGGTCAAAGTGCTGTATAACTGCAGTATGCTGCAAATACTGCCTCAAATACCACAGTCGACTGCAGTTACTGCACTTTTACTGCAATTTCAAAACTGCATTTAAAAAAAAAGTAAGGGCAGCATTTTTAAGTATTTCATGGCACAAGGATCTTCATCATACTGTATATCTACCTATCAGAGCTCTTATCAGTGTCCAGTTTTATTTTAGGTGGGGTACAGGAGTCACACTAAGAGGCAGCAGTGCAAGTAGTAGTCCTGTCCTAGCTCTGGTCCAGGGTGTTACGTGCAGCTTGAGCCTCCTTCGAAGTATTATTGTTCAAGAAGGCTCAAGCCACACAGCACACTGGACCAGAGCTTGTGCTGCCCATACTACACCTATCCATGCAACTTCCTTTCCCCGCAGCTCCCATCACCTGTCAATCAATCACCATTCCAGCCCATCCACCCCACCTGTGTGGTCGTACCAGGTCTGGCCCGTTGGCATGGCGATGATGGAGGAAGGGGCACGGAGCTGCCTGCTTCAGTCACGCTCCAGCCTGGAGCAGGACATCAGGGCTTCCTACCTGATGGATCACATGATCAGTGACGGTGTGCTGACGGGGGACGAGGAGGACAGGATCAGGAGCAAGGTGGGGTGAGGAGGTGGGGAAGTACAGTAGCACCCTTTTCATACACTTTCCTATGTCCATACTGGTAAGTGTGTAGTGATGATTAAGTGTATAAAAGTGTTTGTTGTAGGCCAGATTCCAAACAAACTTTCACACTACTGAGCCAACCGAGGGCACTGTGCTGGGAAAACTTTTATAAGTGGTTGGGTGCCTGATTCCAAACAAACACCCTCATAAGAGAGAGGGAGGAAGAAAGAGAGGAAGGGGGGAGAAAGAGGTCAAGTCAGAGAGATTGCAGGGCCTTTTAAACACTTAACACTACGGACATCTGAAAGAACTGCATCGGTGTAAGAAATGCAATAAAGTGGATTCAAAATTCACATGGTCTCTCTCCATTGATCAGCCCACCAGGAAAGAGCAGGCGGCGGCCCTGCTGGAGCTGCTCCTGAGGAAGGATAACCAGGCCTACATCTCCTTCTACAACGCCCTGGTCCGCGAGAGCTACGGAGACCTGGCCAGCCTGCTCCACAACAGCCTGCCCCTGGTCTCCCCTGAGGCTGAGAAGAGCTTCTCAGACGGTGGCACCCGCTATGGTGAGCTGCCCCAAAGGGTGGAGAATACCAGGAGACTAGGGCAGTCTGAGATGTGCCCTCCTTTTCTGACACAGGGAAATAATATACAGTGGGGAGAAAAAGTATTTGATACACTGCCGATTTTGCAGGTTTTCCTACTTACAAAGCATGTAGAGGTCTACATGTATCAAATACTTGTTCTCCCCACTGTACAGGGGAGCTCTATGTATATGTACAGTTGAAGTCGGAGGTTTACATCCACCTTAGCCAAATACATTTAAACTCAGTTTTTCACAACTCCTGACATTTAATCATAGTAAAAAATACCCTGTCTTAGGTCAGTTAGGATCACCACTTTATTTTAAGAATGTGAAGTGTCAGAATAAGAGTAGAGAGAATTATTTTATTTCAGATTTGATTTCTTTCATCACATTCCCAGTGGGTCAAAAGTTTACATACACTAAATTAGTATTTGGTAGCATTGCCTTTAAATTGTTTAACTTTGGTCAAACATTTTGGGTAGCCTTCCACAAGGTTCCCACAATAAGTTGGGTGAATTTTGGCCCATTCCTCCTGACAGAGCAGGTGTAACTGAGTCAGGTTTGTATAGGCCTCCTTGCTCGCACATGCTTTTTCAGTTCTGCCCACAAATTTTCTATACGATTAAGGTCAGTGCTTTGCGATGGCCACTCCAAAACCTTGACTTTGTTGTCCTTAAGCCATTTTGCCACAACTTTGAAAGTATGCTTGGGGTCATTGTCCATTTGGAAGACCCATTTGTGACCAAGCTTCAACCTCCTGACTGATGTCTTGAGATGTTGCTTCAATATATCCCCATAAGTTTCCTTCCTTTTGATGCATCTATTTTGTGAAGTGCACCAGTCCCTCCTGCAGCAAAGCACCCCCACAACATGATGCTGCCACCCACATGCTTCATAGTTGGGATGGTGTTCTTCGGCTTGCAAGCCTCCCCATTTTTCCTCCAAACATAACAATGGTCATTATGGCCAAAAAGTTAGTTTTTTGTTTCATCAGACCAGAGGACATTTCTCCAAAAAGTACGATCTTTGTCCCCATGTGCAGTTGCAAACTGTAGTCTGGCTGTTTTGGAGCAGTGGCTTCTTCCTTGCTGAGTGACCTTTCAGGTTATGTCGATATAGCACTCGTTTTACTGTGGGTATAGATACTTTTGTACCTGTTTCCTCCAGCATCTTTACAAGGTCCTTTGCTGTTGTTCGGGGATTGATTTGCACTTTTCGCATCAAAGTACGTTCATCTCTATGAGACAGAACGTGTCTCCTTCCTGAGCGGTATGATGGCTGCGTGGTCCCATGGTGTTTATACTTGCGTACTATTGTTTGTACAGATGAACGTGGTACCTTCAGGTGTTTGGAAATTGCTCCCAAGGATGAACCAGACTTGTGGAGGTCTACAAAAAAATAATTCTGAGGTCTTGGCTGATTTCTTTTGATTTTCCCAAGATGTCAAGCAAAGAGGCACTGAGTTTGAAGGTAGGCCTTGAAATCCATCCACAGGTACACCTCCAATTGACTCAAATTAGCCTATCAGAAGCTTCTAAAGCCATGATATCATTTTCTGGAATTTTCCAAGCTGTTTAAAGGCACAGTCGACTTACTGTATGTAAACTTCTGACCCACTGGAATTGTGATACAGTGAATTATAAGTGTAAACAATTGTTGGAACAATGACTTGTGTCATGCACAAAGTAGATGTCCTAACCGACTTGACAAAACTATAGTTTGTTAACAAGACATTTGTGGAGTGGTTGAAAAACAAGTTTTAATGACTCCAACCTGAGTGTTTATAAACTTCTGTCTTCAACTGTATGTGTGTATGTGTGCTTCTGTTGGCTCACCTCTGTCTCTGCCTTGTTTGACCCCTCTGTTTATTCCATTGGCAACATACTGCATTTATATATAATGCCATCTTTGCTGTATTACCCTGTTCCAGTCCAGGCGGTGCTGAGTGAGGGCGGCGTGCCCCAGAGACCCGTGGTGTTTGTGAGCCGGCCAGCCCTGGTGAACCGGGTCAGGGAGAAGCTCTACCGCTTGCAGAAGGAGCCTGGCTGGGTCACTGTGTTCGGCATGGCCGGCTCCGGCAAGTCTGTCTTGGCTGCGGAGGCAGTCCGAGACCACGCACTCATCACAGGTAGGTGGCTCCGGGGTGAAGTTTTCCCTAGGTACAGATCTAGGATCAGCTTCCTCCCCCAATCTTAACCAAGCCCAATAATGGGTAAAATGTCAAACTGACCCAAGATGCCTTTCAGGAGAGGGGTTAACACATGTAGAGGAGTTTCTTTTTCTCTCTGTCTGCATTTACTTTCTCTCTGTTTTCTCTCTGTCTGCATTTACTTTCTCTCTGTTTTCTCTCTGTCTGCATTTACTTTCTGTTTTCTCTCTTTATCACATTGGTCTAACTGTTCTCTGTCTCTGTCTGTCTGTGTCTCTGTGTCTCTGTCTCACCATCTTTCTCTCTCTGACCATCTTTCTCTCTTTTGTCTGTTTATCACATTGGTCTCCTGACTCTACTCTCTCTCCATCTGTGTCTCTCTCTCCCTGTCTTTCTCTCTCTCTCTGACCTGACACACACACACACACACACACACACTCACTCACACTGGTCCTCCTGACACCCTCCCCCCCACAGAGTGTTTTCCGGGAGGAGTCCACTGGCTGTCCGTAGGCCAGCTGGACCGGTCTGACCTGCTGGTTAGGATCCAGTCACTGTGTTTCCGCCTGGAGCAGCAGAGCCAGGAGAAAGACCCCTCGTCCTCCCTCCACCGGCCTCCTGGCTCTCTGGAAGAGGCCAAGGAGCGACTACGCTTCCTCATGCTCCGTCGTTACCCCAGGTCAGTCCCCCAGGGTTGATGTGGACTGGTAGCCAACTTTTCAACTTGGTCCATTTCTTCTAAATGGTGGCTGTTAATGATGAGTAGAATGTTCAGTTGGACCTCCAGAAGTTTCAGCTCTGGAGTGATTTATTGTATGCTATTAATTCCATTCCAATTCCTGTCAATTGAATTAGATGTGTGTGTGTGCAGGTCGTTGCTGATACTGGATGACATCTGGGATAGCTCGGTGCTCAAGGCCTTTGACATCCAGTGTCGAGTACTGCTCACCACCCGAGACAGAAGCCTAGCCGACTGTGTCAGCGGTGTGTATGAGTAATAGTACTGATATTAATACTAACATTACTACAGTACTACTGAAAAGGATGACTTAATTTATAGAACACTTCTCAAACATTACACTCAATGCACCTGCATATGTGCACCTGCATATGTGTGTGTGTGTGTGTGTGTGTGTGTGTGTGTGTGTGTGTGTGCACGCACTCATGCGTGTATGTGTGTCCAGGTTCTAAGTCCGAGGTGGCAGTGGAGAGTGGTCTGGAGGAGGATCAGGCCTTGGAGATCCTCGCCCTGTATGTCAACGGGAAACCCCAGAGACTCCCAGAACAGGCCCGCAGCATTGTCAGAGAGTGCAAAGGTACACACACACACACACCATATGGAACTATAGTGTCAACAGAAATTGTATTGAATGAAATGAAAATTCCTTTTAGGTTTACAATAAAATATCAATTTATTTCACATATTCAAGAGAAATACAGTATTACATTTTCATATGAAGGATTTGGGAAGCATTATGTAGTGCCCAAAAACATTGATAGAAATAATGAACAGATCATAAATAGAGAACAAGCTAATTAAACATAAAATAAAACAGCAACATGGCATACTGTAATAGTATGGCTAGAATATAGTACATTATACAACGGGTGGGTCTAATCCTGAATGCTGATTGGTTAAAACCACATTCCAGCCAGTGTCTATTCCACAAGTTGCCACCGTTTAAGGTGACTATGCATAGATAATAAACAACGGGGGGGAGGGAGGAGTGTGACAATATAAATAGTCCGGGTGGCCATTTAATTAATTGTTCAGCATTCTTATAGCTTGGGGGTAGAAGCTGTTAAGGAGGCTTTAGGTGCTAGACTTGGTGCTCCGGTACTGCTTGCTGTGCATTTTTGGGCTTTTCTCTGACACTGCCTAGTATATAGGTCCAGGATGGCAGGAAGCTTGGCCCCAGTAATGTACTGGGCCATATGCACTACCCTCTGTAGCGCCTTACGATCGGATGCCGAGCAGTTACCATACCAGACGGTGACGCAACCGGTCAGGATGCACTCGATGGTGCAGCTGTAGAACCTTTTGAGTATCTGGGGACCCATGCCAAATCTTTTCAGTCTCCTGAGGGGAAAAGGTGTTGTCATGCCCTCTTCACAACTGTTTTGGTGTGTTTGGACCATGATAGCTCGTTGGTGATGTGGACACCAAGTAACTTGAAACTCTCGACTCGCTCCACTTCAGCCCGTTGATGTTAATGGGGGCCTGTTTGGCTTGCCTTGTCCTGTAGTCCACGATCAGCTCCTTTGTCTTGCCCACATTGAGGGAGAGGTTGTTGTCCTGGCACCACACTGTCAGGTCTCTGACCTCCTCCTTATAGGCTGTCTCATTGTTGTTGGTGATCAGGCCTACCACTGTTGTCGTCAGCAAACTTAATGATGGTGTTGGAGTCGTGTTTGACCACGCAGTCGTGGGTGAACAGGGAGTACAGGAGGGGACTGAGCACGCACCCCTGAGGGGCCCCAGTGTTGAGGATCAGCATGGCAGACATGTTGTTACCTACCCTTACCAACTGGGGGCGGCCTGTCAGGAAGTCCAGGATCCAGTTGCAGAGGGAGGTGTTAAGTCCCAGGTTCCTTAGCTTAGTGATGAGCTTTGAGGGCACTGTGGTGTTGAACGCTGACCTGTGAGTGAATAGCATTCTCACATAGGTGTTCCTTTTGTCCAGGTGGGAAAGGGCTGTATGGAGTGCAATAGAGATTGCATCATCTGTGGATCTGTTGGTGCAGTATGCAAATTGGAGTGGGTCTAGTGTATCCAGGATGATGCTGTTGATGTGAGCCATGACCAGCCTTTCAAAGCACTTCATGGCTATAGACGTTAGTGCTTCGGGGTGGAAATCATTTGGGCAGGTTACTTTTGCTTTCTTGGGCACAGGGACTATGGTGGTCTGCTTGAAACATGTAGGTATTATAGACTCTGTTAGGGAGGGTTTGAAAATGTCAGTGAAGATAATCAGCTGACATCACTTTTATGGATATATACAAAGACATGTAAATTGAAAAAAGGTCAAACGAAATGGGGCTAGTTTGCAGTCTTTCCAGCTTCAGTTTTTAGTGATTGTGTTGTTGGCTCCTCTGTCCTGACGAGAGAGACATTTCTATCCCAATAGAAATCGTGCATCATTAGCTCATTGTTATGGATTTATCCAAGTAAATGTCACTAGAAAACAGCTTAAACAAACACAAATGCAGCTACTGTTGTTATTCTGGCTGCACTGTTTGACGTGACTGTAAGTTAACTGTAGTTAGTTAGCTAGCAAGCAAGGGATAAGAACGTTGCCAGCCAGTATGTCTCTGGAACATTCAGAACCAACGACTGGGTCGCGTCTCTGGCAACCGAACTGATAGAACGAACGACCAGCCGGCTTGGGTAGCAACCCTGGAAGGATGAAATGGCATGAATGAGGTAATCAAAATCAAGTTTTTAATTAAAATATGTAAATCGTTATTTGAATATGTTGGTAACCCGTTAATGCCCTCGAAGCCAGTGTTTGGAGGATTTAATGGCACGGTTTGCCGGCTCTTGACTTCGTTTCAGGCCTAACAACACCCATGCCAATATATCCTACAAACACCGGCTTCTCGGGCATTATCACTTAATTCTGATATTTAATAATGGTTCATGATAAATGAGGACAATGTGAGATGAGAAGGGAATCATTAATTATAGCTGGCACGGGGCAACCAATCCACACACTAACTCCATGTGCTTCTATTCAAAGCTCTTCATTCTTTTTCGGACCCTGTTTTTCTCTCTTTCTGTCATTCTTTCTTCTTCCTTTTGGAAGACCTTTCCATCTGGCTGCTCTTTCTATCTGTTTGAAGTTTTCAGTCATCCCATTGGCCTTCATTTTCTCCATTATCTGAGGAACAGAACCAGGATTTATGCCCTGAACACCTAATCTTACGGAATATTTATTTATTAATACATTGTAGGATTAACCATTGTAGGATTGCATTACACATTTAATTATGGCAGCTATATGTAGGTACCTGCACTGTTACAGTTTGAAGGGTTTATCACTACCTGAAGAACTCTCTTAACGTAAGGAGCAGTGGACTGTACTTGTTCACAGCGAGCTAGTCATTATGAATAAGAATTTATTCTTAACCCTTTACACTTGTGGGAAATGTACCTTTATGAATAGGGCTAAATTGAAATGTTTCTAAAATAAGAAATATGAATAGCATGGTAGAAATTGAAATGGAACAATTAGGAGATTATGGGGAAATTATTTGATCAAAGTTGAGGACACAACAGTTCACCTGATAAAAGACTGAATCCAAACATTACACAGTTGATTTTATGTGCATTTTACATTTACTGTACCTTTCACATCATTTGTTATTAGCTAAATCTGGAAATACTCTGGATCCATCCAGTAGCATGATAAGAATATTCCTGGAAAATGTGGGATAGGTGCAACATAAGACAAAACAATTACAAGGGTTTGAGTGAGAGGACTAAGTCGCCACACACCTCTCCAAAGTGTGCACAGTTCCTAAGTCATTCCAATGCACTTTTATAACTCAAAGAAGAGTGTTCAAATATAAAGTGCTTTTTTTTAGCTCTCCTAGTGGTGCTGTTGAGGAACTAGAGCAAGCAAATGTGTAGTTTTGTTTGGAACACAACCCTGCATCCCACTTTCACACAATTACTGTTTACGGACCATTTATACATCGCAATCTGGGTCAGATGGGCATAAAATCTGCCATTTTGAACCCGTAAACGATCAAATCGTTCTGCCCCTGAACAAGGCAGTTAACCCACTGTTCCTAGGCCGTCATTGTAAATAAGAATTTGTTCTTAACTGACTTGCCTAGTTAAATTTAAAAAAAGAAAGTGTAAAGGGTTAACTGGCATGCATGGTTAAATGAAGGTAAAATTCTAGAAATGAAGAGGGTGAGACTCACCTGCTGTAAAATGGCCTCCCTCACGTAGCATCATTCAGGTCCATGTTTGGGTCTGGGGTCATCCTCACTCTCACTACCTGTATCTTCTTGACTGTTGGGGCTCTTGGGTCTAACACATACACAGATATAACCCTTCTCAGCAGGGAATGAATTGGAAATTCAAACCACCAATTGAAATAATTCATAATGTAGCCTTTTCAATTTAGCTTTGGGGTCCTGCATGTCGAAAGACACATTGTCAAGGTAGTCAAATTAAACTCCACAAAATGCAAAACCCATGACGCAGGGTGGTTGGTTATATACACAGTTAAAATGAACAGTCACCATTACATACAATAATGTTACATATTTAAATCTGTGTGGCCAGTTATTCCAAATCAACAGCCCATTTAAGGAGATGAGTTCGGTGGCACAATAAGGGATTTGAACTTACTACTGTAGCAAACAAAGGGACATTCCTTCAGACATTCTCTTGTCTATGCATTGGCCTGAGGTACTGCGATTCCAAGCAGCGCAGGACTCGTTCAGTTGTCTGTCGACCCAGTATCTGAACGAGGAGTTACTCTGGTCCGACCACGTCCAGGTGTCTTTGAACAGGCCGATCCACACGCCTCTACCCCCGGCCACGTTACAGATCTCTTTGTTCTCAGTTTGGTTCCTCACACTGGCCAGGTCTGTGTGGTGCTTCTTGCAGCTCCCTCCAGGTCTTTAGCTGTTGAACCATTAGGAAACGACCAGCTGGAGACTTAGTCCCTATGGGGACAAATGCAACCGTCAGAGTTTGGATCAGAGTTTGGATCAGAGTTTAGATTAGTCCCATTTGAATTGTTGTCAATTCATAAACCTTTGGAAATCATAAGCTTGGAATTGACAAGAAATTTGAAAGACAAATGTTGCGACCTTGATAATCCCACAGTAATCTGTTACTTGGTGAACTTGTGTGTATGTGATGTTAGTGTCCTCTGGTGTTACCAGGTTAGTGTGTTTTAACTACACTACATGTAGTATGTCACTCACCGTCGTAGCACACTGGAGGTAGTCGAGTAGTGCAGGGATAGTTGTGCCATTTTCCAGAATCATGCACGACACCACAATCTTCATTCAAATGACCCGATTGGCCTGTGTCCCAAAACATACTAAACTCAGTCTGTCCTTCACTATAGTAGTCTATGTCTGCCAGAGACCACTGCCACCTGGAATACTGTCCCTTCTTCAGTCCTATCCACACTGCGCCATCATAACCGCTGTCTATAGTCGAGTGGTTCAGTCTGTTCATATCCTCCATGTTGCTTACAGTGGCCAGGTCCGCGTACTTCTCTCTGCAGTACCTCTGTGCTTCAGTCCAGTTTTTAGGGTCCCTTACATAGTGATACTGACAGGAGGATAGAGTGAAGAGCCCTGTGAAGAGGTGCATTGTCATCTCAAGTAACTGCCTCAAGGGCTGCAACATCATTAATATAGACCCTTCTACCCAGAGGCTGCAACATCATTAATATAGACCCTTCTACCCAGATGCTGCAACATCAATAATATTTACCCTTCTACCCAGAGGCTGCAAGATCATTAATATAGACCCTTCTACCCAGAGGCTGCAACATCATTAATATAGACCCTTCTACCCAGAGGCTGAAACATCAATAATATCTACCCTTCTACCCAGAGGCTGCAACATCATCAATATAGACCCTTCTACCCAGAGGCTGCAACATCAATAATATAGACCCTTCTACCCAGAGGCTGCAACATCATTAATATAGACCCTTCTACCCAGAGGCTGCAACATCATTAATATAGACCCTTCTACCCAGAGGCTGCAACATCATTAATATAGACCCTTCTACCCAGAGGCTGCAACATCAATAATATCTACCATTCTACCCAGAGGCTACAACATCATTAATATAGACCCTTCTACCCAGAGGCTGCAACATCATCAATATAGACCCTTCTACCCAGAGGCTGCAACATCATCAATATAGACCCTTCTACCCAGAGGCTGCAACATCATCAATATCTACCCTTCTACCCAGAGGCAGCAACATCAATAATATCTACCCTTCTACCCAGAGGCTGCAACATCAATAATATCTACCCTTCTACCCAGAGGCTGCAACATCCTTAATATACCTCTTGAGCCTACTTGAGACGCAGACGTCCCACCTAGAGCTCTGGAAATGCAAATGCGCTACGCTACACGCTAATAGTATTAGTTAAAACGCAAACGTTCATTAAAATACACATGCTTGGTATTGAAATAAAGCTACAGTCATTGTGAATCTAGCCACCGAGTCTTTTAAAATGCTTTTCCAGAGCATGAGAAGCTATTATCAGCATGCAACACCCCAAAAGACCCGTAGGGGATGTAAACAAAAGAATTAGCATAGTCGGGCTACACAAACCGCACAATAAAATATAAAACATTAATTACCTTTGACCATCTTCTTTCTTGGCACACCTTGATGTCCCATAATCAATACTGGGTCTTTTTTTGGATTAAATCGGTCCATATAGCCTAGATATCGATCTATGAAGACTGTGTGATAAACGGAAAAAAATAGCGTTTCATAACGTAACGTCATTTTTAAAAGTTAAAAATTCGACGATAAACTTTCACAAAACACTTGAAATACCTTTCTAATGCAACTTTAGGTATAACTACACGTTAATAAGCTATAAAAATCATCAGAGGCTGTAAACAGTTGGTCATGTAAAAAATGTCCGGAAAAACACAGAGACAATGCCTCAGGTTGGTGGTCGGAGGGAATCGGTTCCCTTTTCGGATCTACCAAGAATCAAATCAGAATCAAATGAGGAGACTCTATACATCCTGTGGAAGCTGTAGGTACTGCAAGCTCGGCCTCATTTAATACGGTTCACCTTTAACAATGGGTTGAAGTGGCGCATGGATATTTTTTCCCATCTCCAGTGATCAGATTTTCCTGCGCTTTTCGATGAAACAGACGTTCTGTTATAGTCACAGCCGTGATTTAAACAGTTTTGGAAACGTCTGAGTGTTTTCTATCCACACATACTAATCATATGCATATACTATATTCCTGGCCTGAGTAGCAGGACGCCAAAATGTTGCGCGATTTTTAACAGAATTTCCGAAAAAGTAGGGGGGAGGCTTAACAGGTTTTAATATAGACCCTTCTACCCAGAGGCTGCAACATCAATAATATCTACCCTTCTACCCAGAGGCTGCAACATCATTAATATAGACCCTTCTACCCAGAGGCTGCAACATCAATAATATCTACCCTTCTACCCAGAGGCTGCAACATCATTAATATAGACCCTTCTACCCAGAGGCTGCAACATCAATAATATCTACCCTTCTACCCAGAGGCTGCAACATCCATAATATCTACCCTTCTACCCAGAGGGTGCAACATCAGTAATATAGACCCTTCTACCCAGAGGCTGCAACATCCATAATATCTACCCTTCTACCCAGAGGCTGCAATATCAATAATATAGACCCTTCTACCCAGAGACTGCAACATCAATAATATAGACCCTTCTACCCAGAGACTGCAACATCATTAATATAGACCCTTCTACCCAGAGGCTGCAACATCAATAATATAGACCCTTCTACCCAGAGACTGCAACATCCATAATATCTACCCTTCTACCCAGAGGCAGCAACATCAATAATATCTACCCTTCTACCCAGAGGCTGCAACATCAATAATATCTACCCTTCTACCCAGAGGCTGCAACATCAATAATATCTACCCTTCTACCCAGAGGCTGCAACATCCTTAATATAGACCCTTCTACCCAGAGGCTGCAACATCAATAATATCTACCCTTCTACCCAGAGGCTGCAATATCAATAATATAGACCCTTCTACCCAGAGACTGCAACATCCATAATATCTACCCTTCTTCCCAGAGGCAGCAACATCAATAATATCTACCCTTCTACCCAGAGGCTGCAACATCCTTAATATAGACCCTTCTACCCAGAGGCTGCAACATCAATAATATCTACCCTTCTACCCAGAGGCTGCAATATCAATAATATAGACCCTTCTACCCAGAGACTGCAACATCCATAATATCTACCCTTCTTCCCAGAGGCAGCAACATCAATAATATCTACCCTTCTACCCAGAGGCTGCAACATCAATAATATCTACCCTTCTACCCAGAGGCTGCAACATCATTAATATAGACCCTTCTACCCAGAGGCTGCAACATCATTAATATAGACCCTTCTACCCAGAGGCTGCAACATCAATAATATCTACCCTTCTACCCAGAGGCTGCAACATCCATAATATCTACCCTTCTACCCAGAGGCTGCAATATCAATAATATAGACCCTTCTACCCAGAGACTGCAATATCAATAATATAGACCCTTCTACCCAGAGTCTGCAACATCATTAATATAGACCCTTCTACCCAGAGGCTGCAACATCAATAATATAGACCCTTCTACCCAGAGACTGCAATATCAATAATATAGACCCTTCTACCCAGAGACTGCAATATCAATAATATAGACCCTTCTACCCAGAGACTGCAACATCCATAATATCTACCCTTCTACCCAGAGGCAGCAACATCAATAATATCTACCCTTCTACCCAGAGACTGCAATATCAATAATATAGACCCTTCTACCCAGAGGCTGCAACATCAATAATATCTACCCTTCTACCCAGAGGCTGCAACATCCTTAATATAGACCCTTCTACCCAGAGGCTGCAACATCAATAATATCTACCCTTCTACCCAGAGGCTGCAACATCATTAATATAGACCCTTCTACCCAGAGGCTGCAACATCATTAATATAGACCCTTCTACCCAGAGGCTGCAACATCATTAATATAGACCCTTCTACCCAGAGGCTGCAACATCAATAATATCTACCCTTCTACCCAGAGGCTGCAACATCCATAATATCTACCCTTCTACCCAGAGGCTGCAACATCAATAATATAGACCCTTCTACCCAGAGACTGCAATATCAATAATATAGACCCTTCTACCCAGAGACTGCAACATCATTAATATAGACCCTTCTACCCAGAGGCTGCAACATCAATAATATAGACCCTTCTACCCAGAGACTGCAATATCAATAATATAGACCCTTCTACCCAGAGACTGCAACATCCATAATATCTACCCTTCTACCCAGAGGCAGCAACATCAATAATATCTACCCTTCTACCCAGAGACTGCAATATCAATAATATAGACCCTTCTACCCAGAGACTGCAACATCATTAATATAGACCCTTCTACCCAGAGACTGCAACATCAATAATATCTACCCTTCTACCCAGAGTCTGCAACATCCATAATATAGACCCTTCTACCCAGAGACTGCAATATCAATAATATAGACCCTTCTACCCAGAGGCTGCAACATCCATAATATAGACCCTTCTACCCAGAGACTGCAACATCCATAATATAGACCCTTCTACCCAGAGACTGCAATATCAATAATATAGACCCTTCTACCCAGAGACTGCAACATCCATAATATCTACCCTTCTACCCAGAGGCTGCAATATCAATAGTCAATTTGATCATCTAAAAGTTCAGAGCAGAAAAAAAGAGTATTACTATTTCTTAAACTACTAATGTTCACATTTGAACTCAATATCTAAAAGTATTGCACTTTAGCAGATTCAACTTCTCAAGAGCTTGATGATTGTGATAGTGTTGGGTTGGAACACAAATGTGCTGGCTGCAGATATGCAATCGTAAATACATTCTAATAAAATATATATATTTTAAATATCATAACAAAGACACTGACCTGAGAAAAACACAATCAGCACTTTCCTCTCCATGACAAAAGATTCATAAAAAAATGAACCAATATTTTGAGCTAGCTGTCTTGACCTGGGTGTACTGTGGATTCTCTGCATTCAGCTGCACCTTTCTCTGTAGGGCAGGTGCTATTTCTCTGTCAGAACAATGGGTTTCACAAAACACATATTCATGTCTTTTTATAGCTTTATTTGTATAGTGGTTATGTTCAATTCTCTCTTACCAGCAGGACATCAGTCAAATGAGTATGAGTCTGTCAGCCTGTTTTTGTTTTTCTGTCAAAAAACTCAGTCAAATTAGTCTGAACATAGACTTTGGAGAAAAGGAGCCCTTAATGCCCACTGAAAATTCTGTTAACCTTCAACGACTTGTAGAATTCCATACTAAATCATGAAATAAATACAAATTCCATTTCTGTTACATCTCAACTCTTAAAAAATACATTTAAAAAACTATAAAACTCTTGGCACAATCAACCAGCCTACCTAAACCCCTCCTCTACCCTCCTCTCTTCCCCAGGCTCTCCCTTGGTGGTGTCCCTAATCGGGGCCCTGCTGCGGGAGTTCCCGGACCGCTGGGCCTACTACCTGCACACGCTCCAGCAGAAGAAGTTCAAGCGTATCCGTAAGTCGTCTTCGTATGACTACGATGCCCTTGACCAGGCCATGGCTGCCAGCATCCAGGTCCTGTCTGAGGAACACAGGGAGCTGTACATTGACCTCACCGTGCTGGAGAAGGACGTCAAAGTACCTGCCAAGGTCAGACTGGCCGGGGGGGATTATGGTTAGGCTTGGGTAGGTAAGGTTAGATTCGGCTAGGCTTGGTTAGGTCAGGTTAGGCTAAACTAAGCTAGGCTACAGTAGGTTAGGGTAAGGCTATCCCGCACCTTCAGCCAGAAAGTATTCACAACCCATGGAGACATTGTGAGCTGTCCTTATGGAAAGAAGGAGGGAATAAGATAATAAAAGACAAGGAAACAGGTCATTGTCTCTTAATCGAAGCCTGTTCTTCCATCAAAGGAGGCTGCGGTGGGGAGGACGACTCATAATAATGTCTTGAATAGCATTCCAGCCATTACTATGAGCCAGTCCTCCCCAATTAAGGTGCCACCAACCTCCTGTGTCCTCCATGTTCCTCTGCCTGCAGGTTCTGTCGGTTCTGTGGGATCTAGAACCGGAAGAGGTGGAGGACGTTCTCCAGGACTTTGTGAACAAGTCCCTACTGTTCCGTGACTGTCACCACCGGCCCTACCTCTACTACCTCCACGACCTCCAGCTGGACTTCCTGGCTGAGATGAACCGCTCTGGTCTAGAAGTGGGTCTCATACACCTCAACCAGTGGAGGCTGCTGAGAGGAGGACGACTCATAATAATGTCCGGTATAGAGTGAATGGAATGGTATCAAACACTCCATACCAGGCATTATTATGAGCCGTCCTCCCCTCAGCAGCCTCCACTGACTCCAACATACACACCTCTATCTTCATTTACATAGGGTTGTTATGTATTCTGGTGGCCATTTTGAAATGTATCTGCAGTTTGATGTTTGATAACTGTGTTGAAATTAATTCATATTTTCTGAAATCCAATATAAGGAAGAAATTCTAGAGAATCAATGTACATAGAACTTAGAAAACTAGACCGTCGCTTACAGAATGAATCAGTTAGACTCATGTCTTCTATGCCCTGCATTATTGGGACATCAATCTACTATAATTAAGCAATAAGGTCCGAGGGGTTTGTGATATATGGCCAATATACCACGGCTAAGGGCTGTGTCCAGGCACTCTGTGTTGCGTCGTGCGTAAGAACCACCAGTCTCCGTGGTATATTGGCCATATATCACAAACCCCTTATTGCGATTATAAACTGGTTACCAATGTAATTAAAGCAGTTAAAATATATGTTTTGTCATATCTGTGCTATATGGGCTGTTATACCACGGCTGTCAGCCAATCAGCATTCAGGGCGTTAAAATCACCCAGTTTTATAATGTGTGTGTGTGTGTGTGTGTGTGTGTGTTCCAGAGCCTCCACACCAAGGTGGTGTGTCAGTACCAGCAGCGCTACAGCCAGGGTCCCCCCACCTCAGGAGATGAAGAGTGCCTCTACTGGTTCAGATTCCTCACCTACCACATGGCCAAGGCCAACCTCACACAGGTACGCACGCGCGCACACACAACCCACACATCTAAATCAACATTTTTGGGTCGCGTACAGATGTTAGCAGATGTTATAGCGGGTGCAGGGAAATGCTTGTGTTACTAGCTCCTAACAGGTACACAAATAATCAAAAACTAAATCCAATTAACAACCCAAATAACACTTTCAGAGCTTGTGTTTAAGCTTGTTTGCGCTTGTTTGAGGACGTGTGAATTTGAGGACATTTGAGCTTGTTTGAGGATGTGTGAGAGAGGGCTGGTGTGTGAGAGAGAGCTGGTGTGAGTGTGTATTTTGTGTGAGCTGGTGTGTGTTTTGTGAGCGAGTCTCTTTGCGTCTTGCTACAGGAGATGGTGTGATGGCTGTTCAACAGTCTGATGGAGATAAAAGCACCACTTCGTATGATGGAGGCCTTCACCAGACAAGCACAAGTCACTAACATCTTTTTCTCTATTACTATCTATCTCCATCTCTTTCTCTCTCCCTGTATATTCTCTCTTTCTATCTCATCTCTTTCTCTCTCCCTGTATATTCTCTCTCTATTTCTTTCTATCTCATCTCTTTCTCTCTCCCTGTATATTCTCTCTCTTTCTATCCCATCTCTTTCTCTCTCCCTGTATATTCTCTCTCTATTTCTTTCTATCCCATCTCTTTCTCTCTCCCTGTATATTCTCTCTCTATTTCTTTCTATCCCATCTCTTTCTCTCTCCCTGTATATTCTCTCTCTATTTCTTTCTATCCCATCTCTTTCTCTCTCCCTGTATATTCTCTCTCTATTTCTTTCTATCCCATCTCTTTCTCTCTCCCTGTATATTCTCTCTCTATTTCTTTCTATCCCATCTCTTTCTCTCTCCCTGTATATTCTCTCTCTATTTCTTTCTATCCCATCTCTTTCTCTCTCCCTGTATATTCTCTCTCTATTTCTTTCTATCCCATCTCTTTCTCTCTCCCTGTATATTCTCTCTCTTTCTATCCCATCTCTTTCTCTCTCCCTGTATATTCTCTCTCTTTCTATCTCATCTCTTTCTCTCTCCCTGTATATTCTCTCTCTATTTCTTTCTATCCCATCTCTTTCTCTCTCCCTGTATATTCTCTCTCTTTCTATCCCATCTCTTTCTCTCTCCCTGTATATTCTCTCTCTATTTCTTTCTATCCCATCTCTTTCTCTCTCCCTGTATATTCTCTCTCTATTTCTTTCTATCTCATCTCTTTCTCTCCCTGTATATTCTCTCTCTTTCTATCTCATCTCTTTCTCTCTCCCTGTATATTCTCTCTCTTTCTTTCTATCCCATCTCTTTTCTCTCCCTGTATATTCTCTCTCTCTTTCTTTCTATCCCATCTCTTTCTCTCTCCCTGTATATTCTCTCTCCCTGTATATTCTCTCTCTCTCTATTTCTATCTATCTCCATCTCTTTCTCTCTCCCTGTATATTCTCTCTCTTTCTATCTCATCTCTTTCTCTCTCCCTGTATATTCTCTCTCTTTCTATCCCATCTCTTTCTCTCTCCCTGTATATTCTCTCTCTTTCTATCTCATCTCTTTCTCTCTCCCTGTATATTCTCTCTCTTTCTATCTCATCTCTTTCTCTCTCCCTGTATATTCTCTCTCTTTCTATCCCATCTCTTTCTCTCTCCCTGTATATTCTCTCTCTTTCTATCTCATCTCTTTCTCTCTCCCTGTATATTCTCTCTCTATTTCTTTCTATCCCATCTCTTTCTCTCTCCCTGTATATTCTCTCTCTCTTTCTTTCTATCTCATCTCTTTCTCTCTCCCTGTATATTCTCTCTCTATTTCTTTCTATCCCATCTCTTTCTCTCTCCCTGTATATTCTCTCTCTATTTCTTTCTATCTCATCTCTTTCTCTCTCCCTGTATATTCTCTCTCTATTTCTTTCTATCTCATCTCTTTCTCTCTCCCTGTATATTCTCTCTCTATTTCTTTCTATCTCATCTCTTTCTCTCTCCCTGTATATTCTCTCTCTCTTTCTTTCTATCCCATCTCTTTCTCTCTCCCTGTATATTCTCTCTCTATTTCTTTCTATCTCATCTCTTTCTCTCTCCCTGTATATTCTCTCTCTATTTCTTTCTATCTCATCTCTTTCTCTCCCTGTATATTCTCTCTCTATTTCTTTCTATCTCATCTCTTTCTCTCTCCCTGTATATTCTCTCTCTATTTCTTTCTATCCCATCTCTTTCTCTCTCCCTGTATATTCTCTCTATTTCTTTCTATCCCATCTCTTTCTCTCTCCCTGTATATTCTCTCTCTCTTTCTTTCTCTCATCTCTTTCTCTCTCCCTGTATATTCTCTCTCTCTTTCTTTCTATCCCATCTCTTTCTCTCTCCCTGTATATTCTCTCTCTTTCTATCTCATCTCTTTCTCTCTCCCTGTATATTCTCTCTCTTTCTATCCCATCTCTTTCTCTCTCCCTGTATATTCTCTCTCTTTCTATCCCATCTCTTTCTCTCTCCCTGTATATTCTCTCTCTTTCTATCTCATCTCTTTCTCTCTCCCTGTATATTCTCTCTTTCTATCTCATCTCTTTCTCTCTCCCTGTATATTCTCTCTCTCTTTCTTTCTATCTCATCTCTTTCTCTCTCCCTGTATATTCTCTCTCTTTCTATCTCATCTCTTTCTCTCTCCCTGTATATTCTCTCTCTTTCTATCCCATCTCTTTCTCTCTCCCTGTATATTCTCTCTCTTTCTATCTCATCTCTTTCTCTCTCCCTGTATATTCTCTCTCTCTTTCTTTCTATCTCATCTCTTTCTCTCTCCCTGTATATTCTCTCTTTCTATCCCATCTCTTTCTCTCTCCCTGTATATTCTCTCTCTATTTCTTTCTATCCCATCTCTTTCTCTCTCCCTGTATATTCTCTCTATTTCTTTCTATCTCATCTCTTTCTCTCTCCCTGTATATTCTCTCTCTATTTCTTTCTATCCCATCTCTTTCTCTCCCTGTATATCTCTATCCCATCTCTTTCTCTCCCTGTATATTCTCTCTCTTTCTATCTCATCTCTTTCTCTCTCCCTGTATATTCTCTCTCTATTTCTTTCTATCCCATCTCTTTCTCTCTCCCTGTATATTCTCTCTCTTTCTATCCCATCTCTTTCTCTCTCCCTGTATATTCTCTCTCTCTCTCTTTCTATCCCATCTCTTTTCTCTCCCTGTATATTCTCTCTCTATTTCTTTCTATCTCATCTCTTTCTCTCTCCCTGTATATTCTCTCTCTTTCTATCTCATCTCTTTCTCTCTCCCTGTATATTCTCTCTCTTTCTTTCTATCCATCTCTTTCTCTCTCCCTGTATATTCTCTCTCTCTTTCTTTCTATCCCATCTCTTTCTCTCTCCCTGTATATTCTCTCTCCCTGTATATTCTCTCTCCCTGTATATTCTCTCTCTCTTTCTTTCTATCCCATCTCTTTCTCTCTCCCTGTATATTCTCTCTCCCTGTATATTCTCTCTATTTCTTTCTATCCCATCTCTTTCTCTCTCCCTGTATATTCTCTCTTTCTATCCCATCTCTTTCTCTCTCCCTGTATATTCTCTCTTTCTATCTCATCTCTTTCTCTCTCCCTGTATATTCTCTCTCTATTTCTTTCTATCTCATCTCTTTCTCTCTCCCTGTATATTCTCTCTCTATTTCTTTCTATCCCATCTCTTTCTCTCTCCCTGTATATTCTCTCTATCTCATCTCTTTCTCTCTCCCTGTATATTCTCTCTCTATTTCTTTCTATCCCATCTCTTTCTCTCTCCCTGTATATTCTCTCTCTATCTCATCTCTTTCTCTCTCCCTGTATATTCTCTCTCTCTTTCTATCTCATCTCTTTCTCTCTCCCTGTATATTCTCTCTCTATTTCTATCTCATCTCTTTCTCTCTCCCTGTATATTCTCTCTCTCTTTCTATCCCATCTCTTTCTCTCTCCCTGTATATTCTCTCTCTCTTTCTATCTCATCTCTTTCTCTCTCCCTGTATATTCTCTCTCTATTTCTTTCTATCTCATCTCTTTCTCTCTCCCTGTATATTCTCTCTCTATTTCTTTCTATCCCATCTCTTTCTCTCTCCCTGTATATTCTCTCTATCTCATCTCTTTCTCTCTCCCTGTATATTCTCTCTCTATTTCTTTCTATCCCATCTCTTTCTCTCTCCCTGTATATTCTCTCTATTTCTTTCTATCTCATCTCTTTCTCTCTCCCTGTATATTCTCTCTCTCTTTCTTTCTATCTCTTTCTCTCTCCCTGTATATTCTCTCTCTCTCTCTTTCTATCCCATCTCTTTCTCTCTCCCTGTATATTCTCTCTATTTCTTTCTATCTCATCTCTTTCTCTCTCCCTGTATATTCTCTCTTTCTATCCCATCTCTTTCTCTCTCCCTGTATATTCTCTCTCTTTCTATCCCATCTCTTTCTCTCTCCCTGTATATTCTCTCTCTTTCTATCTCATCTCTTTCTCTCTCCCTGTATATTCTCTCTATTTCTATCTCATCTCTTTCTCTCTCCCTGTATATTCTCTCTCTTTCTATCTCATCTCTTTCTCTCTCCCTGTATATTCTCTCTCTTCTTTCTATCTCATCTCTTTCTCTCTCCCTGTATATTCTCTCTCTTTCTATCTCATCTCTTTCTCTCTCCCTGTATATTCTCTCTCTTTCTATCTCATCTCTTTCTCTCTCCCTGTATATTCTCTCTCTCTTTCTTTCTATCTCATCTCTTTCTCTCTCCCTGTATATTCTCTCTTTCTATCCCATCTCTTTCTCTCTCCCTGTATATTCTCTCTTTCTATCCCATCTCTTTCTCTCTCCCTGTATATTCTCTCTCTATTTCTTTCTATCCCATCTCTTTCTCTCTCCCTGTATATTCTCTCTCTATTTCTTTCTATCCCATCTCTTTCTCTCTCCCTGTATATTCTCTCTCTTTCTATCTCATCTCTTTCTCTCTCCCTGTATATTCTCTCTTTCTATCCCATCTCTTTCTCTCTCCCTGTATATTCTCTCTCTTTCTATCCCATCTCTTTCTCTCTCCCTGTATATTCTCTCTCTCTCTCTTTCTATCTCATCTCTTTCTCTCTCCCTGTATATTCTCTCTCTCTTTCTTTCTATCTCATCTCTTTCTCTCTCCCTGTATATTCTCTCTCTATTTCTTTCTATCCCATCTCTTTCTCTCTCCCTGTATATTCTCTCTCTATTTCTTTCTATCTCATCTCTTTCTCTCTCCCTGTATATTCTCTCTCTTTCTATCTCATCTCTTTCTCTCTCCCTGTATATTCTCTCTCTATTTCTTTCTATCCCATCTCTTTCTCTCTCCCTGTATATTCTCTCTCTTTCTATCCCATCTCTTTCTCTCTCCCTGTATATTCTCTCTCTTTCTATCCCATCTCTTTCTCTCTCCCTGTATATTCTCTCTCTTTCTATCCCATCTCTTTCTCTCTCCCTGTATATTCTCTCTCTTTCTATCCCATCTCTTTCTCTCTCCCTGTATATTCTCTCTCTTTCTATCCCATCTCTTTCTCTCTCCCTGTATATTCTCTCTTTCTATCCCATCTCTTTCTCTCTCCCTGTATATTCTCTCTCTTTCTATCCCATCTCTTTCTCTCTCCCTGTATATCTCTCTCTCTCTCTTTCTATCTCATCTCTTTCTCTCTCCCTGTATATTCTCTCTCTCTCTCTTTCTATCTCATTTCTTTCTCTCTCCCTGTATATTCTCTCTCTATTTCTTTCTATCTCATCTCTTTCTCTCTCCCTGTATATTCTATCTCATCTCTTTCTCTCTCCCTGTATATTCTCTCTCTTTCTATCTCATCTCTTTCTCTCTCCCTGTATATTCTCTCTCTTTCTATCCCATCTCTTTCTCTCTCCCTGTATATTCTCTCTCTATTTCTTTCTATCCCATCTCTTTCTCTCTCCCTGTATATTCTCTCTATTTCTTTCTATCTCATCTCTTTCTCTCTCCCTGTATATTCTCTCTCTCTCTCTTTCTATCCCATCTCTTTCTCTCTCCCTGTATATTCTCTCTTTCTATCTCATCTCTTTCTCTCTCCCTGTATATTCTCTCTTTCTATCCCATCTCTTTCTCTCTCCCTGTATATTCTCTCTCTTTCTATCCCATCTCTTTCTCTCTCCCTGTATATTCTCTCTCTTTCTATCCCATCTCTTTCTCTCTCCCTGTATATTCTCTCTCTTTCTATCTCATCTCTTTCTCTCTCCCTGTATATTCTCTCTCTATTTCTTTCTATCCCATCTCTTTCTCTCTCCCTGTATATTCTCTCTCTTTCTATCCCATCTCTTTCTCTCTCCCTGTATATTCTCTCTCTCTCTCTTTCTATCTCATCTCTTTCTCTCTCCCTGTATATTCTCTCTCTCTCTCTTTCTATCTCATCTCTTTCTCTCTCCCTGTATATTCTCTCTCTCTTTCTTTCTATCTCATCTCTTTCTCTCTCCCTGTATATTCTATCTCATCTCTTTCTCTCTCCCTGTATATTCTCTCTCTTTCTATCTCATCTCTTTCTCTCTCCCTGTATATTCTCTCTCTTTCTATCCCATCTCTTTCTCTCTCCCTGTATATTCTCTCTCTTTCTATCCCATCTCTTTCTCTCTCCCTGTATATTCTCTCTATTTCTTTCTATCCATCTCTTTCTCTCTCCCTGTATATTCTCTCTCTCTTCTTTCTATCCCATCTCTTTCTCTCTCCCTGTATATTCTCTCTCTCTTTCTTTCTATCTCATCTCTTTCTCTCTCCCTGTATATTCTCTCTCTATTTCTTTCTATCCCATCTCTTTCTCTCTCCCTGTATATTCTCTCTCTTTCTATCTCATCTCTTTCTCTCTCCCTGTATATTCTCTCTATTTCTTTCTATCTCATCTCTTTCTCTCTCCCTGTATATTCTCTCTCTATTTCTTTCTATCCCATCTCTTTCTCTCTCCCTGTATATTCTCTCTCTCTTTCTATCTCATCTCTTTCTCTCTCCCTGTATATTCTCTCTCTATTTCTTTCTATCTCATCTCTTTCTCTCTCCCTGTATATTCTCTCTCTCTTTCTATCTCATCTCTTTCTCTCTCCCTGTATATTCTCTCTCTCTTTTTCTGTTATCCTTACACCCCTCCCTTCTCTCTCCTCTTCCCCCCTCTCTCCGTTTAGGAGTTGTGCTCTCTGATGTTCTCTCTGGACTGGGTCAGAACTAAAGCTCAGATTATGGGACCGGCTCATCTCATCAATGACTATGTGGAGTACGGCACCATACTGGACAAAGAGGTCAGGATTTGATAAACACCAAGTTCACTGAGGAAATTAATGTACCCTGTTTTATCCTCATTTGATATGTTTTTCAGATCTTGTGTTTGGTATCAATTCCTCATAAGTCAATGGTGGCCTAGCGGTTAAGAGCATTGGGCCAGTAATCAAAACGTCGCTGGTTTGAATTCCTGGGCCGACTAGGTGAAACATTTGTTATTGTGCCCTTGAGCAAGGCACTTAACCCTAATTGCTCCTGTAAGTCTCTCTGAATTAGAGTCTCTGCTAAATGACTACAATGTAGAAATGTCAATGCAAGAAACAGTTACTCGTTTCATGCCTGTGAACACAATTGTTGTGTTCCAATCTCTCCTTTCTCCCACTGTGTGTACCTGTTCAATTCCCCTCATGGTTTTGAAACACCCCGTTTGTCACATCCTCGCTGTGAGTCTCTCTTTATGGTCCCCCCCAGAACAGCGAGGTGCGGGGCCACTTCCAGGAGTTCCTGTCTCTGAACGGCCACCAGTTGGAGCAGCGTCCGTTCCCTGACGTAGTTCAGCTGGCCCTGTCCCAGCCAGACTCCTCTGAGGTGTACCGCCAGGCCCTGCTGCAGGCGCAGGAGAGGGCCACCAGAGGGGGACTCTACCTTGACTGGGTGTCAGTAGTAGGCCCATACACACTACTCACGTGCTTATAAGCGTACTCACTACTTAATCGGGGTGTACAGTATTGACCCCTAGCCCCTACCTCTTACTCCCTAGCCCTTATGCATTCCATTCCCCAGTCAACCATACCCTGGCATACCATAGAGTTGGTTTTGTGTTGCAATTACCACAAAGCCTGTTTTAGCGTATTGTCAGTGGCACTGCCCATGCTAAAACATAAGCCATCGTAAATGCACAGATGTACCCTCTATCCAACTCTATGACCATAACTCTACGTTTTAGTCTCATTGCCTGATGTTCAACTTCCTCTAACATCCCCTCATGCTCACGTTCTCAAAGTCATTTTTGTTTGTGGTTTGTTCCAGGAACAAAAGTAGTCTGAAGAGCCTGTCTCGTCTGGTGGTCCAGCCCCACCAGGGATCCATCTACTCTGCCTGCTTCTCCCACGACGGCACCAAGATCGCCTCCTGTGGCTCCAGCAAGACACTGCGAGTAAGACGCACACATTCTTTTGAAATAAATCTACACCCACTGTATCTCCCACACATCTCTGTTTGAGTGGGTGTCCTCAAAAACTCTGCCCGTGTGCGTCTCCAGGTGTTTAAGAGCACGTCTGGGGAGAAGCTGCTGGAGATCC
Source organism: Oncorhynchus tshawytscha (assembly GCF_018296145.1). Lineage (NCBI taxonomy): Eukaryota > Metazoa > Chordata > Actinopteri > Salmoniformes > Salmonidae > Oncorhynchus > Oncorhynchus tshawytscha. The sequence continues at coordinate 267,546 of NW_024609739.1, forward strand.
AGGCCCATGATGATGAGGTGCTCTGCTGCGCCTTCTCCCCGGATGACCATCTCCTAGCAACCTGCTCCAGTGATAGGAAGGTCAAGGTATGGTGTGGAAGCCTCCCCTCTGCCATTCAAACTTTGGACAGACTTCAGACAGACTTGCCTGACAACCCGACTTCGACAGACGAAAGTCGTTTGTCTGTCTCTAATCTGTGTTGTGTAAAAGGTTTGGAAAGCAAATAAAGGAGTTGTATATCTGTGTAACTACAGTATCTGTGTTGTGTAAAAGGTTTGGAACGTGGAGCGTGGGACTCTGATGAGGATGTTTGAGGACGAACACGAGGAGCAGGTCAACCACTGTCAGTTCACCAACACACTCCGACGCCTCCTACTGGCCACCTGTTCCAACGACAAGTTCATGAACACCAAGGTTAGCCTGTGTGTGTGTGTGTGTGTGTGTGCCTGTTTCTGTTCTGTTAAAAAAAAAAAAAAATTGTTTTAACCATGAAGTAGGCCACATTTTTTGCACTCTGGCTATAAGATATATATAGATATAGTGTGGGGGATATATATCTATGTATGTATCCTACTCTCTCTCTCTAGCTGTGGAACATCAATAAACCCTCCTCCCAGAACACCATGTTTGGTCATTTGGAGCCTGTCAATCACTGCTGTTTCTCCCCTGATGACGCCTACCTCTCCACCTCTTCCAGCGACGGAACCCTGAAGGTGGGCGGGGCATAGTCACCACCTATGTGTTTATATTAGCAAATATAGATAAAGGTTTTTCATTTAGGTGTAGACTACTATTATGTATTTAACAACATTAATTGTACGTGTGTGTGTGTGTTTGTGTTTCAGCTGTGGGAGGTGTCCTCGGCTAATGAGTGGAAGTCCATAGACGTGGCGGACATGTTCCCGGAGCAGAGAGAGCAGACGGAGGTCATGGTGAAGTGCAGCACCTGGTCAGCAGATGGCAGGACCATCATCTGTGCTGCCAGGAACGCAGTCTTTGTGAGTGTTGAAGAGCCAGCCCTCCCCTGCTGAGTTAGTAAGCCTCTGCTCTGCTCCGTCAGGCTGGCATGGGGCCGTGGCGTGGGCACAGGGACTGAAGGGTGGTCCCCTGGCGGAGCTCCATGACTCGGACCAGATTTGTTTAGCATGTTGCGATTCATCAGAGGAGGAGCTGGCAGAATGTTGAATGGACTTCGGTAACTGGGGGACATGAGCTAATGCTCATGCTATGGCTAATACTACACTGAATAAAAATAGAAACGGAACATGCAACAATTTCAAAGATTTTACTGAGTTACAGTTCATAAAAGGAAATTGGTCAATTGAAATAAATGTATTCTTTCCTAATCTATGGATATCACATGACTAGGAATATGCAGATATGTTGGTCACAGATACCGTAAAAACAACAGTAGGGGCGTGGATCAGAAAACCAGTCAGTATCTGGTGTGACCACCATTTGCTTCATGCAGCGTGACACATCTCCTTCACATAGAATTGATCAGGCTGTTGATATTGGCCTGGGGAATGTTGTGGCTGTGGAAGACTAGCATGCAGATGAGGTTCCCTGAGACGGTTTCTGACAGTTTGTGCAGAAATTCTTTGGTTGTGCAAACCCACAGTTTCATCAGCTGTCCGGGTGGCTGGTGTCAGACGAAGAAGCTGGATGTGAAGGTCCTGGGCTGGCGTGTTTACACATGGTCTGTGGTTGTGAGGCCGGTTGGACGTACTGCCAAATTCTTTTGGAGGTGGCTTATGGTAGACAAATTAACATAAAATTCTCTGGCAACAGCTCCTGTGGACATTCCTGCAGTCAGCATGGCAATTGCACACTCCCTCAACTTGAGACATCTGTGGCATTAACTACATGACATAAATTGTGTACAAACATTTCACCCCCCTTGCCCTCAGAACAGCCTCATTTCGTCAGGGCATCGACTCTACAAGGCGTTCCACAGGGATGCTGGCCCATGTTGACTCCAATGCTTCCCACAGTTGTGTCAAGTTGGCTGGATGTCCTTTGGGTGGTGGACCATTCTTGATAAAACTGTGATAAACCCAGCAGCGTTGTAGTTTTTGACACAAACCAGTGTGTCTGGCACCTACTACCATACCCTGATCAAAGGCACAAATCTTTTGTCTTGTCCATTCACCCTCTGAATGGCACACAATATATGTCTCAATTGTCTCAAGGCTTAAAAATCCTACTTGAACCTGTCTCCTCCCCTTCATCTACACTGAAGTGGATTTAACAAGTGCCATCAATACGTCTGTCATGGAAAGAGCAGGTGTTCATAATGTTTTGTATGCTGTGTTGATGCAGTGCATCGACAATCTGTCAAATTCTGTCAATATATTTGTGTTTAGCGGTATGTTCTTGTCTCGTAAACTGCTCCTAGAGCAATCTGTCTGTGAAGCAATGAGAATGCCCTGGACAACTTGTCTTTCATGTTTTGGTATTTGGGCCTGTCTGCCCATCAGAGGGTAGAAGCGTGTGTTCTGACTGAGAATGAAGCCGTCCCACTCCTGGGAAATGTAAAGGTCTCTGTGTCCGTGTCTGTTCTCTCCACTCCAGGAATCAGAGTGGTGTTGAATGTCAGAGTTGTCAGTTTGTAGGCTAGTATTGATAGAAGAATAGATAGCTTGATGGACTTTAAAAACAATTATGGCACGTAGAAACAGCAGTTGGAACTCCTTTTGTTTTCCACCTGAATCTCTCTTTTCTCTCCATCTCTTTCCCTTTCTTTTCTTCGGTCTACTTTTCCCTTCACAATCCCACATTTTGCCAAGTTGGAAGATATGGAAATCATCATCCATGGTTGAGATGCAGGTTGACATGCATTGTCTTGAGTCTTGCCCTGGAGGCAGAACTGAGCCGTTTCCGCTAGATGGGACAGCTGCAAAGTCAGAAAAATGAATGAAAACAAAACCTGCAGTTGAGACTTCACTTAGCAGCTTATCAGGCTATTACCATGCTGCTTCCATCTAATCCCATCCTGTCATGTCCTTTACAGTTCACATTACATTTGAGTCATTTAGCAAAGACTCCAGAGCAACTTACAATTAGATCTCTACATGGTCTGACCTAACAACCTATGAGCCCTCCAAGGGGCCATCAAGAAGTGTCTAGAAAGTTATCACTAGCTTATGCATGGAAGCCATTTTGTGCCCCACATATTGGCAGTTGCACTAGAGAGCGATCACCAGCTATAACTATGGTGTAGTGACAGATCCCTCCTGCTGTTCCCAGGTGTTTGATGTAGAGACGGCGGCCATGTTGTTGGAGATCCGGACCAGTCGTCTGAGCACGGTGCAGTACTGTCACGCCTGTCCCAGCAGCAACCTGGTGGCCATCGCACTGTCACACTATGCTGTGGAGGTACACACACACACAGCCTGTTGACTATTACACTGTGCCATGTAGGTACACACATGGTGGCTATAGCCCTATCAAACTACTACTCCATCATATGGCAGGATATGACATCATAGGTCTCTTCCCTCCAGCTGTGGGACATAGAGACCAGTAAGAAGATGGCTGACTGTAGTGGTCATCTGAGCTGGGTCCATGGAGTCCAGTTCTCCCCTGACGGATCTCTACTGCTCTCCTGTTCTGACGACCAGACCGTCAGGGTAAGTGTGTGTGTGTGTGTGTGTGTGTGTGTGTGTGTGTGTGTGTGCGTCTGCCGTCTGTCTGTCAATAATTTGTCCAATCTGTCTTCATCAGTTAACCCTTCTCGTGACATATTGTATTTAACCTTTTTAATGGCATAAAAAATGTAATGCTGTGTGTGTGTGTGTGTGTGTGTGTGTGTGTGTGTGTGTGTGTGTGTCAGGTGTGGGAGACTAAAAAAGTCCACACCTCATCAGCTGTCTGTTTGAAGAGGGATTCTGACGTGCTCTTTAACAACGGTGACATTACCGTGGTCGCCGCCGACAACCGCAACAGACTGCAGGTGAGAGGGCTGGGCTGGAGACACACACACATACACACACACAATGACGCCTTACAGATGTGACAGGTGTTAACCCAGCAGGCTGGCGTGTGTGTGTGTGTGTGTGTGTCAGGTGAGGAATGGGAGGACCGGAGCGGTGATGTTCCAGTCAGAGAACCAGGAGTCTCGTATCCGCTGCACTGCGATCTGCTCACAGACCTCAGCTGTGGGGCTGGGACGAGAGGATGGGACGATACAGGTACACACACACACACACACACAGGTACGCTCACATATACACACACTTTTACCCTCACACACACGTGTACACACACGTACACACACACACACACACACGTACACACACGCACAGGTACACACTTTTACCCTCACACACACGTGTACACACACGTGTACACACACGTACACACACACACACACACGCACAGGTACACACTTTTACCCTCACACACATACCAGAAAGCAAAAATCTTCAAGGACACAAAAGTAGGAAAATGCTTACGTATAATTTATGCTTAACTTGACAAAAGTGCAGGTGCTATGAGGGAAAAGTGCCAGAAATGTAAAAGGCTTTTTGGCTGGAGAAGACGGTGTCACTGCCAAACTTGATAAAGACCAACTGAGCTGTAGGAAAGGCAGGTAAAGCTGGACACAATGTTACACCAAAACTAAGTTTGACAGTTTTACCACTGGTGCTGTCCTAGTAGCATTGTGACTACTGTGGTCTGCCTATGCTTGGAAGAGTTGGTCGAAGTGGTGTGTGTGTGTGTGTGTAAAAATCATGTTCACCTTGCTGGAGGAGATGTTTCTCTCGTCCACTATTGGCTGGTGACATTGTGCTGGAAACATCTCTGTCTGACCTGTCAACCCTGTCTCAGTCCTACTGTACTGTACCCTGTACTGTACTCTCTGCCTGCCTATCCTGTCTCAGTCGTACCGTACCCAGCTCTCTCTTTCTCTCTCTCTCTCTCTGTCTGGCCTGTCAACCCTGTCTCAGTCCTACTGTACTGTACCCAGCTTTCTCTCTCAATTCAATTCAATTCAAGGGGCTTTATTTGCATGGGAAATGTGTTAACATTGCCAAAGCAAGTGAGGTAGATAATATACAAAAGTGAAATAAACAATAAAAATAAACAGTAAACATTAAACATACAGACATTTCAAAACAATAAAGACATTACAAATGCCATATTATTTATATATATAATATAATGAATGAATGAAATATTATTTTTTTCTTTACATAGTTGAATGTGCTGACAACAAAATCACACAAAAATTATCAATGGAAATCAAATTTATCAACCCATGGAGGTCTGGATTTGGAGTCCCACTCAAAATTAAAGTGGAAAACCACACTACAGGCTGATCCAACTTTGATGTAATGTCCTTAAAACAAGTCAAAATGAGGCTCAGTAGTGTGTACCTACAACACCTGGGCATGCTCCTGATGAGGTGGCGGATGGTCTTTTTTAAAATTTGACCTTTATTTCACTAGGCAAGTCAGTTAAGAACAAATTCTTATTTTCAATGACGGCCTAGGAACAGTGGGTTAACTGCCTGTTCAGGGGCAGAACGACAGATTTGTACCATGTCAGCTCGGGTTTTGAACTTGCAACCTTCCGGTTACTAGTCCAACACTCTAACCACTAGGCTACCCTGCCTCCCCGTCTCCTAAGGGATCTCCTCCCAGACATGGACTAAAGCATCCGCCAACTCCTGGACAGTATGTGGTGCAATGTGGCGTTGGTGGATGGAGCGAGACATGATGTCCCAGATGTGCTCAATTGGATTCAGGTCTGGGGAGCGGGCGGGCCAGTCCATAGCATCAATGCCTTCCTCTTGCAGGAACTGCAGACACACTCCAGCCACATGAGGTCTAGCATTGTCTTGCATTAGGAGGAACCCAGGGCCAACCGCACCAGCATATGGTCTCACAAGGGGTCTGAGGATCTCATCTCGATACCTAATGGTAGTCAGGCTACCTCTGGCGAGCACATGGAGGGATGTGCGGCCCCCCAAAGAAATGCCACTGTAACGGATGTGAAACGGCTAGCTTAGTTAGCGTTAGTGCGCGCTAAATAGCGTTTCAATCGGTGACGCCACTTGCTCTGAGACCTTGAAGTAGTAGTTCCCCTTGCTCTGCAAGGGCCGCGGCTTTTGTGAAGCGATGGGTAACGATGCTTCGTGGGTGACTGTTGTTGATGTGTGCAGAGGGTCCCTGGCTCGCGCCAGGGTATGGGTGAGGGGATGGTATAAAGTTATACTGTTACACCACCCCACACCATGACCTACCCACCGCCAAACCGGTCATGCTGGAGGATGTTGCAGGCAGCAGAACGTTCTCCACGGCGTCTCCAGACTCTGTCACGTCTGTCACATGTGCTCAGTGTGAACCTGCTTTCATCTGTGAAGAGCACAGGGCGCCAGTGGCGAATTTGTCAATCTTGGTGTTCTCTGGCAAATGCCAAACGTCCTGCACGGTGTTGGGCTGTAAGCACAACCCCCACCTGTGGACGTCGGGCCCTCATACACCCTCATGGAGTCTGTTTCTGACCGTTTGAGCAGACACATGCACATTTGTGGCCTGCTGGAGGTCATTTTGCAGGGCTCTGGCAGTGCTCCTCCTTGCACAAAGGCAGAGGTAGCGGTCCTGCTGCTGGGTTGTTGCCCTCCTACGGCCTCCTCCACGTCTCCTGATGTACTGGCCTGTCTCCTGGTAGCGCCTCCATGCTCTGGACACTACGCTGACAGACACAGCAAACCTTCTTGCCACAGCTCGCATTGATGTGCCATCCTGGATGAGCTGCACTACCTGAGCCACTTGTGTAAGTTGTAGACTCCGTCTCATGCTACCACTAGAGTGAAAGCACCGCCAGCATTCAAAAGTGACCAAAACATCAGCCAGGAAGCATAGGAACTGAGAAGTGGTCTGTGGTCACCACCTGCAGAACCACTCCTTTATTGGGGGTGTCTTGCTAATTGCCTATAATTTCCACCTGTTGTCTATTCCATTTGCACAACAGCATGTGAAATGTATTGTCAATCAGTGTTGCTTCCTAAGTGGCCAGTTTGATTTCACAGAAGTGTGATTGACTTCGAGTTACATTGTGTTGTTTAAGTGTTCCCTTTCTTTTTTTGAGCAGTGTGTATATGTATGTATGTGTATATATATGTATATATGTGTATATATATATATGTATATATATATATATGTATATATGTGTGTGTGTGTGTGTTTTTTAACAATGTACAAATGGTAGAAGTACACAAGATAAAATAAATAAGCATAAATATGGGTTGTATTTACAATGGTGTTTGTTCTTCACTGGTTGCCCTTTTCTCATGGCAATAGGTCACAAATCTTACTGCTGTGATGGCACACTGTGGAATTTCACCCAGTAGATATGGGAGTTTATAAAAATTGGATTTGTTTTTGAATTCTTTGTGGATCTGTGTAATCTGAGGAAAATATGTCTCTCTAATATGGTCATACATTGGGCAGGAGGTTAGGAAGTGCAGCTCAGTTTCCACCTCATTTTGTGGGCAGTGAGCACATAGCCTGTCTTCTCTTGAGAGCCATGTCTGCCTACGGCGGCCTTTCTCAATAGCAAGGCTATGCCCACTGAGTCTGTACATAGTCAAAGCTTTCCTTAAGTTTGGGTCACAGTGGTCAGGTATTCTGCCGCTGTGTACTCTGTTTAGGGCCAAATAGCATTCTAGTTTGCTCTGTTTTTTTGTTAATTCTTTCCAATGTGTCAAATGTCTCTCTCTTGACCTATTTTGTCCTCTCTCTTTCTGCTTCTCTTTTCTAGTTGTTATAAATGAGATTTTTCCTACTTCTGACCTTTTCTTCCTCTCTCATTTATTCCCACTCTCTGCTCTACTTGCTCCATCGCTCCCTGTCTCTATGATAAATGCTTGTTTACTGTGAGCCCAGGAAAATCTGGTCCCTTTTGGAAGTGTGTGTGGAGACTCAGGGATGTCCCTGGAAGTGGTAGTAAGTAGTGTCACACAGGAGACTCAGGGATGTCCCTGGAAGTGGTAGTGTCACACAGGAGACTCAGGGATGTCCCTGGAAGTGGTAGTGTCACACAGGAGACTCAGGGATGTCCCTGGAAGTGGTAGTGTCACACAGGAGACTCCGGGATGTCCCTGGAAATGGTAGTAAGTAGTGTCACACAGGAGACTCAGGGATGTCCCTGGAAGTGATAGTAAGTAGTGTCACACAGGAGACTCAGGGATGTCCCTGGAAGTGATAGTAAGTAGTGTCACACAGGAGACTCAGGGATGTCCCTGGAAGTGATAGTAAGTAGTGTCACACAGGAGACTCAGGGATGTCCCTGGAAGTGATAGTAAGTAGTGTCACACAGGAGACTCAGGGATGTCCCTGGAAGTGGTAGTAAGTAGTGTCACACAGGAGACTCAGGGATGTCCCTGGAAGTGGTAGTAAGTAGTGTCACACAGGCAGGTGTGTAAAAAGTTGGGGCCACACCTCAGGAACCTCTTTAATTAATTAATGGAGCCTGGGCTCTAACCAACACAGGGGTTAATGCATTATAATAACTCTGGCCTCTTCTCTCACACACACACTTGGGTGTCTGTCTACTCTTCTGAGTCAAGACAGTCAAGAGGGGGATGAGGAAGAGGACAGATGGATGATAATGGTTGAAATGAGTGGAGCTGAAATACTGCAGGGTTGTGTAATATCAGTTACTTAACATGTGAAAAGTGGGCATACCATGGAAATGTGGGTTTCACTGTGAGGATACTTGTGTGGGTCTTTACACCTGTTCCATTCCATCTAATTCCTCTCATTTCCACCAGAGGGAGCTGCTGCTTTGTTTCCTTCCAGGTCCGCTGCTGCAGTAGTCTGCCCCCCGCTCTGCCCCCACCTCTTGCGCTCTCTCTCTCTCCCTCTAGCTCTTGTGCTCTCACTTTCTCTCTCTCTCTCTCTCCCCCTCTAGCTCTTGTGCTCTCTCGCACTCTTTCTTTCCCTCTAGTTCTCTCTCTCTCGCTCTCTCTCTCTGTGTGTCTCTGCCTGCTCTCTCTTTCTCTCCACATCAGAGCCACTGTGCTATTAGAGCAGAGAGGTACAAATTGACCAGAACTCTTAATGAACTCACAAAGCAATGCCCTCGTTGTCATTGACTCAGTTTGACGCATGCCTCGCATTCTAGTCTTCTTTCTGGGCTGTAATTGCCACTTTGATTGGCTCGGTTCTCTCCTCTGAAATGACATGCTGTTTTTCTATTAAGAAGGAAAAGAAGAGAGGGACAGGAGTGTTGAAGAGAGTGTGTTCTACACCAGGCAGGAGGGAAGACGGTTAGGCAGGTACTGAGGACCATTGGATGGAGGACTCTATAGCGGCTGACCCCTCACAGGGGCTTGTTGCTGGCGCTAGGGCTAGAAACAGGCCGTGTGCAGGTATGGTAGCGTGATATGGCATGTGTGCGCGTCAGTGGAGGCTGCTGAGGGGAGGACGGCTCATAATAATGGCTGGAATGAGTCAATGGAATTGTCTCAAACACGTGGTTTCTATGTGATTGATACCAGTCCAGCCATTACTATGAGCCGTCCTCCCCTCAGCAGCCTCCACTGTGTGCTTGGATCTGGATTCAAATAATATCATAAATACTTTGCTTTAGTCTGCCTAGATGGTCAGGGTTTGCACTGTTGGGACTATTCCATTTGTCCATATGCACCAGGCTCAATCAAGTCCTGATCTTTTTAAGGTGTGTGTGTTCCTTGACCTTCTCAAAGGGATTGTGATCAGTGTTAGGGCGAGGGATAGCTCCAGTACTGTGGAGTGATCTATTGTTCAAATGGAGTTTAAGGTGCACATCACAGCATATCTTTCTGTATGCAGTATTACACAAGGGAGGCTACACATGTGGATGAAAACAGATCAGGGATCAGTACATGTTAACCTGCTCATCGTAAGGTGCTCCAATGACCACTGCTCTCAGATCAGATCTGTGCTGCTTTCGTTGATCTGTTTATTCCTAAGCGTCATAAGCCAAACTAGTATTCCTAACGCTAACATGTTTTACTCAACCTTTCCCCCATATCGCCCCGAGCACCCTCCCTGCTGCCTCATTCCCAAACCTTGAGGTGAGCTGGCAACCTTTTGAAACCCGTTTCCCAGTAGCATCGCAGAGCGTCCTCTGGTTGGCATGCCCTGCGGCTAGCCTTCTCACGCGTTTGTTTGAAGTAGGGTTTTATTTGAGAGGTTTAAATATTTTAGCACAATCTCAACAATCTCAATAATCTCAATCTACAATTCACCTTGTGCTCTGTGTGTGTGTGTGTGTGTGTGTGTGTGTGTGCGTGTGTGTGTGTGCATGCTTGCGTGCATGTGTAGTCATTTTTCGTCTAAAGTTATGAGCTTGTGTGTTTCTTTGCCTTTTGGTTTACACTACAAATATCATACTAGGAGGGTTCATTTATTATTTTGCGATAATATTAATAGACTTCAAGTATGTTTAATAACTTAAGTTTGCAATAATTTCCAATAGTTCAATGTCAACAGAATTCAGCCTTAAAATTCTAGTCCAACTACTCAGTCAAGTTATCAAAGATGGCGCAGGAAGTTTGTAAGACAGTTAGGACTTCTAGGACCTCAATAATGTACTCTAGGTTGTCAGAGTTTCTGTTGTCTCCCTTTATAAGATTAAAGGGGTTTTGTAACTTGAAGCCAGTTCTTTGGGCATCAGAGCTGCTTTTTGTCCTGCTGTGGCAGTGTTGTCTGTCAGACCCTCACACAAAGCAGTCAGGGCAGATCCACTCTGCTAATGGGCTGATCAATCGCACGCAGAGCCTGGTAATATTTAAAACATCTCCTTTTTGACGAGCTTATCACTGTCAACCCAAACGCATTACTTTGGTCTCCTTTTTTATTCTATATGTTTTTATTTTGCTCTTTGACTAGTTTTGGTCTAGGCTTACCCATAGACAGTATCCTGTTATCCTCCCAGCTTTCCCCTCTAAATATCTCTGTCTTCCCTCCTCTTTCTGTCTCCTGTTTTCTATCTCCCTTGAGCAGTTGCTTGTTTTTACACTTTTGGGAGCAAAATATAGTGTGGGACTCTCTTATTTTATTTTTTCTAAGTTTACTATTCTGTTAGTCAACACCTCTCCAACTTCTTGGGATGTGTGTCAACTCATGATTTTAATAGATTGTTTTTGCTCTTTTGACACAGTAATAAAGGATTTAATTGGAATCATCTGTCTCTCTCCCTTCTCCTCCCTCCCTCCCTCTCTCTCCCTCCCTCTCTCCCTCCCTCCCCTCTCTCCCTCCCCCCTCTCTCCCCAGGTGTTGGAGGTGCCGTCGGGGACCTCTCTAGCCACTCTTCAGGGTCACACCAGGGCAGTTCTCCACTGCCAGTTCACCCCGGAGGGACACACACTCATCACCTCCTCTGAGGACACCACCATACGGGTGGGGCCCTTCTCTTTCTTCCTCATCCTTCTTTCATCTCTTCTGTGGTTTGTTATTTCCCTCCCTGTGTGTCTGTGCGTATGTGTGTGTGTCTGTGTGCGTGTGTCTGATGTTTTCGGACTGTTCCGCTCTGTCACCCCTAACAGCTCTCCTCTACAGTTCCAGCTCACTGAACATATCCTCTCATCTCCTCTGTTTCTCTCATCTCCTCTCCTCAGTTTTTAGGACAGCCTGTCCACTGCTAGACATATCTGCCTATCAGAAGTACACACACTATCCAGAGCACCACCTTGCTGCAAATCAGAACAGCACAGCCTCACTTTGTATTCATCTTACTCTATATTCCATTACTGTCCATGGACCATCTCCTGTGTAGTCCCTTACTGTCCATGGACCATCTCCTGTTTAGTCCCTTACTGTCCATGGACCATCTCCTGTTTAGTCCCTTACTGTCCATGGACCATCGCCTGTGTAGTCCCTTACTGTCCATGGACCATCTCCTGTGTAGTCCCTTACTGTCCATGGACCATCTCCTGTTTAGTCCCTTACTGTCCATGGACCATCTCCTGTGTAGTCCCTTACTGTCCATGGACCATCTCCTGTGTAGTCCCTTACTGTCCATGGACCATCTCCTGTGTAGTCCCTTACTGTCCATGGACCATCTCCTGTTTAGTCCCTTACTGTCCATGGACCATCTCCTGTGTAGTCCCTTACTGTCCATGGACCATCTCCTTAGTCCCTTACTGTAGTCCCTTACTGTCCATGGACCATCTCCTGTTTAGTCCCTTACTGTCCATGGACCATCTCCTGTGTAGTCCCTTACTGTCCATGGACCATCTCCTGTTTAGTCCCTTACTGTCCATGGACCATCTCCTGTTTAGTCCCTTACTGTCCATGGACCATCTCCTGTGTAGTCCCTTACTGTCCATGGACCATCTCCTGTTTAGTCCCTTACTGTCCATGGACCATCTCCTGTTTAGTCCCTTACTGTCCATGGACCATCTCCTGTTTAGTCCCTTACTGTCCATGGACCATCTCCTGTGTAGTCCCTTACTGTCCATGGACCATCTCCTGTGTAGTCCCTTACTGTCCATGGACCATCTCCTGTGTAGTCCCTTACTGTCCATGGACCATCTCCTGTGTAGTCCCTTACTGTCCATGGACCATCTCCTGTGTAGTCCCTTACTGTCCATGGACCATCTCCTGTGTAGTCCCTTACTGTCCATGGACCATCTCCTGTGTAGTCCCTTACTGTCCATGGCCATCTCCTGTGTAGTCCCTTACTGTCCATGGACCATCTCCTGTGTAGTCCCTTACTGTCCATGGACCATCTCCTGTGTAGTCCCTTACTGTCCATGGACCATCTCCTGTGTAGTCCCTTACTGTCCATGGACCATCTCCTGTGTAGTCCCTTACTGTCCATGGACCATCTCCTGTGTAGTCCCTTACTGTCCATGGACCATCTCCTGTTTAGTCCCTTACTGTCCATGGACCATCTCCTGTTTAGTCCCTTACTGTCCATGGGCCATCTCCTGTGTAGTCCCTTACTGTCCATGGACCATCTCCTGTTTATATGAATGTTTGAGTAGCTTTGCTGAAAAGGGAGTATTTGGTGGATAGATTGACTTTGAGGAAATGTGACTAGCTCTATACAGTAAACATAGCTGTTACTCTGACCACTGACTTCTGGAGTGGTGAGGGGGGTGAATGGTACAAACTCTTACACACATTAGTAAGAGTTTGATGTGTCAATCATTGTCTGAGATATTTGCGTAGAGGCCAATATTTTGCCCAGTGCCCATTCCCTCCTAGCAGCTGAATACTCCCACTCTGGGCACAGATCCAGGATCAGCTTACCCTCAACTCTGATTGTGCTAAATCCCTGGTTGAGGTGCAACTTTTACCCACTCCAGTACCAGAAGGTGATTGCTCTCTCTCTCGCACTTTCTCTCGCCCTCGCCTTCTCTCTCTCTCTGTCTCCCCCCTCCTGTAGGTGTGGAGGTGGAGGACAGGTGAGTGTGTGGTTCTGGAGGGCCACAAGGAGCAGGTCAGATGCTTCTCTCTGCTCACCACCACACCCTCCTCAGAGACACATCTCCTCAGCTGGTCCTTTGATGGCACCATCAAGGTAATACAAGCACACGTATGCAGTACCAGACACACAGTAAGACTTAGAAACACACACGCATGCATGCAGTACCAGACACACACGTATGCAGTACCAGACACACAGTAAGACTTAGAATCACACACGCATGCAGTACCAGACACACAGTAAGACTTAGAAACACACACGCATGCATGCAGTACCAGACACACACGTATGCAGTACCAGACACACACGTATGCAGTACCAGACACACAGTAAGACTTAGAAACACACACGCATGCATGCAGTACCAGACACACACGTATGCAGTACCAGACACACAGTAAGACTTAGAAACACACACGCATGCATGCAGTACCAGACACACACGTATGCAGTACCAGACACACAGTAAGACTTAGAAACACACACACATGCAGTACCAGCATAGCACAACACACACACGCATGCAGTACCAGACAGACAGTAAGACTTAGAAACACACACACACACGCATGCAGTACCAGACACACAGTAAGACTTAGAAACACACACACACACGCATGCAGTACCAGACACACAGTAAGACTTAGTACCAACACAGTAAGACACACACACGCATGCAGTACCAGACACACAGTAAGACTTAGAAAACACACACACACACGCATGCAGTACCAGACACACAGTAAGACTTAGAAACACACACACACATGCAGTACCAGACACACAGTAAGACTTAGAAACACACACACACACATGCATGCAGTACCAGACACACAGTAAGACTTAGAAACACACACATGCAGTACCAGACACACAGTAAGACTTAGAAACACACACACATGCATGCAGTACCAGACACACAGTAAGACTTAGAAACAACACACACACATGCATGCAGTACCAGACACACAGTAAGACTTAGAACACACACACGCATGCAGTACCAGCAGTACCACACACAGCATGCAGTACCAGACACTTAGTAAGACTTAGAAACACACACACACACACACATGCAGTACCAGACAGACAGTAAGACTTAGAAAACACACACACACACATGCAGTACCAGACAGACGGTAAGACTTAGAAACACACACACACACACACATGCAGTACCAGACAGACAGTAAGACTTAGAAACACACACACACACACACACATGCAGTACCAGACAGACAGTAAGACTTAGAAACAAACACACACACACACATGCAGTACCAGACAGACGGTAAGACTTAGAAACAACACACACACACACACACGCAGTACCAGACAGACAGTAAGACTTAGAAACACACACACACACACACACACAGTACCAGACAGACGGTAAGACTTAGAAAAACACACACACACACATGCAGTACCAGACAGACAGTAAGACTTAGAAACACACACACACACATGCAGTACCAGACAGACAGTAAGACTTAGAAACACACACACACACATGCAGTACCAGACAGACAGTAAGACTTAGAAACACACAAACACACACAGACACACATGCAGTACCAGACACAGACAGTAAGACTTAGAAACACACACACACACATGCAGTACCAGACAGACAGTAAGACTTAGAAACACACACACACACATGCAGTACCAGACACACAGTAAGACTTAGAAACACACACACACACATGCAGTACCAGACAGACGGTAAGACTTAGAAACACACACACACACATGCAGTACCAGACAGACGGTAAGACTTAGAAACACACACATGCAAAACCTGTTAAAAGCAACAAGTTACAATCAGCGTGCACTTACATGAACTGAAGGATATTTACTAGAGGGAGGTGACACCGAAAGCGTCTCCCTCTCTCGCTCCCTCCCCCCAGGTGTGGGACATGTCTAGTGGTGAACTGCTGCAGGATCTAGTGTGTCACCAGGGGGCGGTGCTAGCCTGTGACGTGTCGCCTGATGGACAGCTCTTCGCCACCACTTCTGCTGATAAGACTGCCAAGGTAATACACACACACACACGTGTCATCAGTATGTGACCGAACCTAGCCTAAGTCCTTAGATCAGTGTGAGACAGACATGTTGTCTATATCATGATCCCTTCAGAAACATGTGTATAGTGTACATTTATTATGCGGTCAACTAAAGGTCATTGGTAGCTTGAGATGGACATGAAGCAGATGGTTACTGTGGTCACTAACTTAGCCAGCGGTCAAGCCGCCCACTCACCCACTCGCCTCCCTGCCCCTCCAGCGGTCAAGCCGCCCACTCGCCTCCCTGCCCCTCCAGCGGTCAAGCCGCCCACTCGCCTCCCTGCCCCTCCAGAGGTCAAGCCGCCCACTCGCCTCCCTGCCCCTCCAGCGGTCAAGCCGCCCACTCGCCTCCCTGTCCCTCCAGTGGTCAAGCCGCCCACTCGCCTCCCTGTCCCTCCAGTGGTCATTAAGTCTGACTGCAACCTACAGACCGTACCGCTGCCCTCTCCTCCTACCTAGCATTACCTGTGTGTGTGCGTGTTTGTGAGAGAGAGCAGGCTGTTGCTCTGCGGTTGACTTTGATTGACACTGTAGGTTGGGAGAGGATCTCTCCTCTGACTAGGTTTACACTCTGTCACCTTACTGTGTTTTTGCCCTCGATCGTCCTTCCTCGTTCTCCATCAGTTTGTATTGTTCCCTCTTCTATTTTCTATCCTTGTTTCCCCTTCTGTCAGTCACAGGATCGTTGAGTTGGTCACTCACTGTGGAAATGGCTATTAAGTCAGCATCCAAATTGGCATTGGAGGTGTGCGGTGTGCGGTGTGTGTGTGTGTGGTGTGCGGTGTGCGGTGTGTATGTGTGGTAATGGTTCAGAGCTGGTTTTCCCATTAACCACACTGTTTATTTCTGTTCATCAGACCAGCATGCTTTCATTAGTGCTTTGGACCTAGACACTCTGGTAATGATGTGGAATTGTAGTCTGAAGGGCTGGCTGTGGTTCTGACATACACGCAGGCGCGCGCTCTCTCACACACACACACACACATACAGTGCCTTGCAAAAGTATTCACCCCCTTGGCGTTTTTCCTATTTTGTTGCATTACAACTTGTAATTTAAATTCGATTTTTATTTGGATTTCATGTAATGGACATACACAAAATAGTCCAAATTGGTGAAGTGAAATGGAAAAAAAATACATATATATATATAATATATATATATATATATTAATAAGGAAAAGTGGTGCGTGCATATGTGTTCAATCCTTTGCTATGAAGCCCCTAAATAAAATCTGGTGCAACCAATTACCTCAAGAAGTCACAGAATTAGTTAGATTGCACACAGGTGGACTTTAAGATCTTATTGTGTATTTTTACACCTGTTCTGAAAGGCCCCAGAGTCTGCAAAACCACTAAGCAAGGGGCACCACCAAGCAAGCGTCACTATGAAGACCAAGGAACTCTCCTAACAGGTCAGGGACAAAGTTGTGGAGAAGTACAGATCAGGGTTGGGTTATAAAAAAATATCTGAAACTTCTCGTCTCATAGAGCACCAATAAATTCATTATACATTTTTTTTTAAAGAATATGGCACCACGACAAACCTGCCAAGAGAGGGCCACCCACCAAAACTCACAGACCAGGTATGGAGGGCATTAATCAGAGGCAACAAAGAGACCAAAGATAATCCTGAAGGAGCTGCAAAGCTCCACAGCGGAGATTGGAGTATTTGTCCATAGGACCACTTTAAGCCGTACACTCCACAGAGCTGGGCTTTACAGAAAAGTGGCCAGAAAAATATAAGCAAACATGTTTGGTGTTTGCCAAAAGGCATGTGGGAGACTCCCCAAACATATGGAAGATGGTACTCAGTTCAGATGAGACTAAAATTGAGCTTTTTGGCCATAATGGAAAACGCTGTCTGGCGCAAACCCAACACCTCCCATCATCCTGAGAACACCATCCCCATAGTGAAGCATGGTGGTGTTTGCATCATGCTGTGGGGATGTTTTTCATTGGCAAGGACTGGGGAACTGGTCAGAATTGAAGGAATGAAGGATGGCGCTAAATACAAGGAAATTCTTGAGGAAAACCTGTTTCAGTCTTCCAGAGATTTGAGACTGGGATTGAGGTTCACCTTGCAGCAGGACAATGACCCTAAGCATACTGCTAAAGCAACACTTGAGTGGTTTAAGGGGAAACATTTAAATGTCTTGGAATGGCCAAGTCAAAGCCCAGACCTCAATCCAATTGAGAATCTGTGGTATGACTTAAAGATTGCTGTACACCAGCGGAACTCATCCAACTTGAAGGAGCTGGAGCAGTTTTGCCTTGAAGAATGGGCAACAATCCCAGTTGCTAGATGTGCCAGGTTTATAGAGATACCCCAAGAAACTTGCATCTGTAATTGCTGCAAAAGGTGGCTCTACAAAGTATTGACTTTGGGGGGGGAGAATATTTATGCCCGCTCAAATTTTCTTTCTTTTTTTTGTCTTGTTTGTTATACAAGAAAAAATATTTTGCATCTTCAAAGTGGTAGGCATGTTGTGTAAAAATCTATTTTAATTCCAAGGTGTGAGGCAACAAAATAGGAAAAATGCCAAGAAGGGTGAATACTTTCGCAAGCCACTGTATGCACACATACACCCACGGTCTTTTTCTGTCTGCTATCATAGATCAAAGCCGAGTCTGATCGTCTTTGTCAGATAGAATAAAAGACTGAAGCTTTTTGTTCCACTCATCTGTCTCTCTCCCCCTCTCTCTCTTCTCTCTTCCTTTCTCTCTCCCTTCCTCCCTCTGTCTATTGACCTTCAGATGACTACGAGACGTGCCAAATTAACTTTTTAATCATCTACCATGTGATGTTCTCTCCATCAAGCATGAAAGAGAGAGCGAAAGAGGGAGAGCGAGACGGACAGACAGAAAGACGGAGACAATTTACTAAGAACATTGTGTTCTTGTAATAAACAGAGTATTCTTTATTATGTTAGTTTTATTCTGTTTATTTAGAACCAAACGGACAGCTAGGAAAAGCTCAAACCAAGTTTATTCACCCAATGGGTCAGATAGCTGAACAGACAAAGACGTGTGTGTGTGTGTGTGTGTTACATATACATACATAGTGGGGCAAAAAAAGTATTTAGTCAGCCACCAATTGTGCAAGTTCTCCCACTTAAAAAGATGAGAGAGGCCTGTAATTTATCATAAGTACTCTTCAACTATGACAGACAAAAGTATAAAAATAAAAAAATGTAAATCACATTGTAGGATTTTTAATGAATTTATTTGCAAATTATGCTATCTTTTTAAAGTGGGAGAACTTGCACAATTGGTGGCTGACTAAATACTTTTTTTGCCCCACTGTGTGTGTGTGTGTGTGTGTATATATATATTATATTTATATATATTATATTATATATATATATATATAATATATAAACTATAAACTAATATACATACCCCACTTTGGGTGGTCTCCTCCCTTTCTCTAAACATTACATATTTAATGGTAGGTAGGAAGGTAAGTGGGTAATAAACTGTTCCTTCTCCCTTAATGTGACCTGACCTGGGCCCAGATTCCTCACTAATCCACAGCTCTCCACTCTTATCAGTGACCACAACCATGTGATTGCCTTTCCCTTACTCAGTAACAGTCCAAGCCCCTGGCTCATATCCAACCTTAATTGACCCCACCATATACATTCCTCCTACAGATAACCATTCACTTCTGGGGTAGCAAGTATTTCAAATTAAATTAAACATCAACTGAAACTAGACTGGCCCTTCTTTCCATAGGATACCTGATGTCAAGCAATAACATGTTCTGACAGAATGTCAGAATGACAGGTTCTGCATTCCCCTCTGTACCATGAACAAGGATATTTCAAGTTTAGAAGTCAGAACCCATCAATTAGATGTACTTTACATACTGATGGGATTAAATTAAAATATGTTTACACTACCTTGTAGTTTACCAATAAAATGGCCGGATGGTGAAGTAGACATACTTCGTATTCACATCTCAAAAAATATAAATTAAATTACCACAATCAATTTCAATAGAAAGTTAGAAAAAATAGATAAGATTCTGCAACCATGGAGAGGTAAATACTTGTCTATTTATGGAAAAATCACATTGATGAACTCTTTGGTCCGATCACAGTTTACTTACTAATGGCACCGCCTACTCCAGATGACTCGTTTTTTAAATCATATGAGCAAAAAATATTTCATTTTATTTGGAATGCTAAGCTAGACAAAAATTTAAACGTGCCTATTTATATAATAAATATGAGTTTGGGGGGCTAAAATGATTTAAATATTAAATATTTAAACCTCTCACTAAAAGCTTCACTCATGCATATGTTATACTTAAACCCAAAATGGTTCTCCAGTAGATTATTAAGGCTCATCCTTTGTTCAAAAATGGCCTTTTGGCCTTTTATACAGAGTACAACTTCTCATTTCTGACTAATTGAAAAGTACATTTTGTTTAAAGTATCGCCCTTTCTTAAACAAGACATACAAAGCTGGTTACAATTTCAGTTTTATCCTCCAGAAAAGATAGAACAAATGTTATGGTTAAACTCACATATACTGATTTAATAAAAATACACTTTTTTTAAAAAATGGTATTATATTTATGAATGATATTATGACTAGAACTGGAGGAGATATGTCACATATGCAGCTATCGAAAATATATGGGAATATCTGCTCAATCCTAATTTACAACCAACTGATTGCAGCACTACCACAATGGAGGAGGCAAGTGGAAAAGGGAGAAGGTAGGGAACTTGTTTGCCTGCCACGTATTAAAGATACAAATTGGCTGAAAGGAATTGGCGTAAATAGAAAAATATACCCGTTTTCATTTGAGGACAAAAATGTTGACAGCTGTGCCATACAGGAAATAAATGGGAAGAGATTTTTGACGTACCGATTCCATGGCACATGGTTTATGAACTGGTACAAAAAACAACACTTGATTCAACACTTAGAGTTTTTCAATTGAAATGATTATATAAATTCTTGCCACCGACTGAATGCTATATATATATATATATATGGGGCATACAACAATCTCAGCTCTGTAGATTTTGTTGGGAAGAGACAGAATCACTAGATAATTTATTCTGGTATTTCACCTATGTAGCTTGTTTCTGGTCACAGGTTCAGGAATGGTTAAAAAATCACAACATTAACCTAGCAAATCGCAGTGTTGGGCAATTTGGAAAGCCATAGTCATTAAATAATATAATACTAGGAGGAAAAGTTTCTTTAGCTCACAATCTGTGGATACTTTACGATTTAGAAAGGTAAAAAAAATTATGTAAAACATCACAGTACAATTGAAAAATATCTGGTAGATGGAAACCAAATGAGGGTGGTCTATGGTGATAGCCACTCTCAGCCCATCCTACCTGAGGGGTGGGATTAAAGAGCTGAGGTCTATGGTGGTAGGTGGGATGGGCTGAGAGTGGCTGAGGGTTGGGATTAAAGAGCTGAGGTCTATGGTGGTAGGTGGGATGGGCTGAGAGTGGCTGAGGGATGGGATTAAAGAGCTGAGGTCTATGGTGGTAGGTGGGATGGGCTGAGAGTGGCTGAGGGTGGGATTAAAGAGGTCTATGGTGGTAGGTGGGATGGGCTGGTGGCTAGGGGTGGGATGGGCTGATGGTGGAGGTGGGTGGCTGAGAGTGAGGGGTGGGATTAAAGAGCTGAGGTCTATGGTGGTAGGTGGGATGGGCTGAGAGTGGCTGAGGGGTGGGATTAAAGAGCTGAGGTCTATGGTGGTAGGTGGGATGGGCTGAGAGTGGCTGAGGGATGGGATTAAAGAGCTGAGGTCTATGGTGGTAGGTGGGATGGGCTGAGGGTTGGGATTGGTAATAATATGTTGTTTGGTAATGTATTATTGTTATGTGACTGCTTTATATAGAAGTACCATGTGTGTAAAATGTGTATGTATATGTACCAGAAAAGCTGTAAAAAAAATATACATACATACATACATACATACATACATACATACAGTGGGGCAAAAAAGTATTTAGTCAAGTATTTAAAAAAATTGAGGTTTTCACACACTGTTGCTGGTATTTTGGCCCATTCTTCCATGCAGATCTCCTCTAGAGCAGTGATGTTTTGGGGCTGTTGCTGGGCAACACAAACTTTCAGATCTGGAGACTGGCTAGGCCACTCCAGGACCTTGAAATGCTGCTTACGAAGCAACTCCTTCGTTGCCCGGGTGGTGGGTTTGCGATCATTGTCATGCTGAAAGACCCAGCCACGTTTCATCTTCAATGCCCTTGCTGATGGTAGGCTTTGTTACTTTGGTCCCAGCTCTCTGCAGGTCATTCACTCGGTCCCCCCGTGTGGTTCTGGGATTTTTGCTCACCGTTCTTCTGATCATTTTGACCCCACGGGGTGAGATCTTGCGTGGAGCCCCAGATCGAGGGAGATTATCAGTGGTCTTGTATGTCTTCCATTTCCTAATAATTGCTCACACAGTTGATTTCTTCAAACCAAGCTGCTTACCTATCGCAGATTCAGTTTTCCCAGCCTGATGCAGGTCTACAATTTTGTTTCTGGTGTCCTTTGGCAGCTCAAATACAGTGACCAAATACATATTTTCCACCATAATTTGCAAATAAATTCATAAAAAATCCTACAATGTGATTTTCTGGATTTTATTTTCTCATTTTGTCTGTCATAGTTGAAGTGTACCTATGAAAATTACAGGCCTCTCATCTTTTTAAGTGGGAGAACTTGCACAATTGGTGGCTGACTAAATACTTGTGTGTGTGTGTGTGTGTCCTCCGAAGAGGGGCGGTGGTGGATGGGTTAATAAAATGTAAAAATAGCCTTATGGTATGGGCAGTATCTTCTATCAAAGAGCAGCCGGGAGGCTTTAATTGGTGCCAGGCTTCATTATCAGTGAGCGCTTGCTCCGTTCTTTAAGTTGAGTGGTCAACCAGACTAGCAGCATAGAGAAACAATAGACAGGCCTTCAGGGAAAAAGGAAATGTATTCAATTGAATTAACCAAGGCACTCTGCATATAGAAGTGGCCTAACCAAAATTGCTATGGCATGTTCAAAAGAACATATTTGAAAATGTTTTATTTTAGATTCGACAAACTTTTGTAACCTCTGACCTCCTGTTTCTCCTCTCATTGGCCCTCAGGTGTGGAGCAGTGCATCGTGGGAGTGCGTGCGCCTGTTGGACGGCCACCAGGACTGTGTCCGCAGCTGCCGCTTCTCTTGGAACGGCCGGCGCCTAGCAACCGGCGACGACAACGGAGAGATACGGGTGGGTAGGGATAGAGGGATGGAAGGGGGGGGTGGTGAGTGAGTAAAGGGGGAGGGAGGACGGAAGGAGTGAGTGAAGGAGCATTAGTTGAGGGGTAAGTGAAGGAGTGAGCACATGAGTGAAGGAAGGAGCTGGAGAGACGGAGAGGAGGAACAGGTGTGCAGGTCAGCGGGGGGGATGAAGAGGAAGGAAAGAAGGCTGAGGAGGGGAGGAAGTAGAAGACAGTTAGTCAGATTGAATCCCTAAGGCTCTGGCATCTGCATAGATCCTAGAGAAAGAGAAGGAGAGATGGAGGGAGAAGGGATGATGGAAATGAAGGGAGAGCGGGAAAGTGGGGTAAGAGAAGAAATGAGTGTGCAAGAGGGGATGATGGAAAATGAGAACAATTAAAGAGAAAAACAGGGAGAGTGAGAGAGAGGGACAGACAAGGGACTGAAGAAATGAGCGCATGACAGAGGGACCTGTCTGTTCCTCTACAATCACACTACCAGCTGCTTTCCACAAACTATCCCTGACTGACTGTCTGACTAGTACATTTGGACTACACTCCAAAGTTTGAGTACACTCAAGTTTTCGAACCTGAAAAGTGATCTAATGTCGAGATGAGTCCACATCTCATGACACTTCCCAGGTTCGAAAACAACTGACACTTTTATTTTGGAGTGAACTGTCACTTTAAAGTCATGACATGTCAATCATCCAGGGTTGTCTACATTAGGCACCAAACAGAAGGAAACTGACTTAAACCACAAGATTGAATTACAGTACATAGAGTGGAATATATGCCCCTCTTGTTTCTATGGAAACACTTGAGTCATTCTCAATGAATCATGCAAGGTGTTAAATATAGCATGTTCTGTGTCCTATATAGACAGGACAGTATGGCTCATGGTTGTTAGTTGCATAACTCCAGTATTAAAATGGAGGGTTGTTTTACGTCTCTATGGGCCTTTATTAATCAGTGAAAGTAGTCATTGATTTAAAGGTAAAGTTGAAAAGCACAACATACTGTAGCATTCAAGGACTGGATTATTGCACACCTAACTGTAGACTACTGTATGTCTAAGGTTGGTAGTCACTAGATGGCCATGTTAGAAAGTACTAAAGTAGCCCGAACAGTACATGAGATATTTTATGTTATTTTAGTTTGTAGTTCTGGTTGGGGTTAGATATTTTATGGCCGTCTCGTCAAAAGGTTCCTAAGATACCAGGTTGATAATAAGTACATAGCTGTCATACGCCCCACCATTTATAACTACTATGTCTCATTCATTTCTCTCATTTTTCATTCGTTTGTCTCATGTTTGTCTCGTGTCTCAGCTATGGAACGTGAAGGATGGTACTCTGCTAAAGATCTGTTCCCGTGACAACAAGGACGCCATGGACTCTCTGCACGGAGGCTGGGTGACCGACCTGCACTTCTCCCCAGACAACACTGTGCTGCTGTCTACAGGAGGATACATTAAGGTAGGAAACACATACACACTGAGAGAGACACACACAGACATGTAAAGACAAAGACACGTGCGCGCACACACACACACTATGGGAACAAACTGAGGTTTAAAGCACTATCGACCAGAGCCCTTGTGCCCCGGGGATTACATCATCACTGCCTGGTTAAAAAGCCAGGTGATGACCCCCAGGTGATCCCTCCTTCTGTAAAACTGGAGGTAATCAGAGAGGTGTAACAGACACATGCAGACACACACTCTGCAATCCAATCAAGTTGGGAGGAGGATGAGATATGAAATCTCACTCACACTCTCACTGTGACTACTGCTTTGGGAGTACTATAAACCTACTGTGGTGTAAGAAAGCTTGGGGGCATTACATTTAGCATACGTGGGTGGGTGTGGGTAGGTGGGCGGGCGTGGGTGTGAGAGGAGAGAGAGGGAGTTTCTTGCCTGAGTGATTTCAGGAAAATTCAACAGCAGCATTCCTTAACTCACTTGTCTCCTCCGCTCTGAATTCGAAAAGCCTCTAGTAAATGTATGAAGTATATTAAGCCAGTGATTTTAACGAACATTGGATCAATGTGATGTTTTTCTTCTAATGTCTCTCAACACATCTTTTTCTGTGATATTCAAGTGTCTGTTTTAGAGATCGACCGATTATGATTTTTCAATACCGATATCGATTATTGGAGGACCAAAAAACTCGATACCGATTAATCGGTCGACTTTTAATTGATTTTATTTGTAATAATGACAATTACAACAATACTGAATTAACACTTATTTTAACTTAATATAATACATCAATAAAATCAATTTAGCCTCAAGTAAATAATGAAATATGTTCAATTTGGTTTAAATAATGCAAAAACAAAGTGCTGGAGAAGAAAGTAAAAGTGCAATATGTGCCATGTAAGAAAGCTAACGTTTAAGTTCCTTGCTCAGAACATGAGAACATATGAAAGCTGGTGGTTCCTTTTAACATGAGTCTTCAATATCCCAGGTAAGAAGTTTTAGGTTGTAGTTATTATAGGACTATTTCTCTCTATACCATTTGTATTTCATTAACATTTGACTATTGGATGTTCTTATAGGCACTTTAGTATTGCCAGTGTAACAGTATAGCTTCCGTCCCTCTCCTCGCTCCTCCCTGGGCTCGAACCAGCAACACAACGACAATTAGCGCGCGCTAACTAGCTGGCCATTTCACTTCGGTTACACCAGCCTCATCTCGGGAGTTGATAGGCTTGAAGTCATAAAAAGCGCAATGCTTGACGCACAACGAAGAGCTGCTGGCAAAATGCAAAAAGTGCTGTTTGAATGAATGTTTACGCGCCTGCTTCTGCCTACCACCGCTCAGTCAGATACTTGTATGCTCAGTCAGATTATATGCAACGCAGGACACGCTAGATAATATCTAGTAATATCATCAACCATGTGTAGTTAACTAGTGATTATGATTGATTGTTTTTTATAAGATAAGTTTAATGTTAGCTAGCAACTTACCTTGGGTTACTACATTCGTGTAACAGACAGTTTCCTTGTGGAGTGCAATGAGAGAGAGGCAGGTCATTATTGCGTTGGACTAGTTAACTGTAAGGTTGCAAGATTGAATCCCCCGAGCTGACAAGGTGAAAATCTGTCATTCTGCCCCTGAACAAAGCAGTTAACCCACCGTTCCTAGGCAGTCATTGAAAATAAGAATGTGTTCTTAACTGACTTGCCTAGTTAAATAAAGGTTAAATAAAGGTATTTAAAAAATAATAATAATAATAATTTAAAAAATCTGCGTCCAAAAATACCTATTTCCGATAATGAAAACGTGAAATCGGCCATTCCGATTAATCGGTCGACCTCTAGTCTGTTTGAATCAAACTGTTTGCCACGTATCCAAGAAACACAAAATAAATTGACTGCATGTTCATTTCAAACTTCTTTCTCTCACAGTTGTTAGCTAGCCTTTTTGTTTGTCGTCTTCATTGGGAAGATTCTAGTTTCTATTGATGAGCCACAGGTCATTAAGCCCATTGTGATCAGTCAACATATGGTGTGCATAGTGTTAATGAGTCAACTCCATGGATACTGATGGAGAATTTAACTACTAATTCCATCATTACCTCCTGATGACACTCGCTCTTATCCAGAGTGTTAGAAGGACAGAATACCTCCTTCACTCTATCACTTCCTATTTCCACACTTCCTTTCTTTCTCCTGAGGCACCTTGACTTGATGGATCTGAGCATGTGTAGATGTAACGAGCAGTGATGGATTATTATGTCTGTCTGCGCTGAAGAGGCGAATCCCTTGTAATGAGCGTTGATTGATTTATCGTGGGTGAGAGGTGAGCTGTCAGTCATAATAATTGCCGTGGCAGCTGTGTATTCATAGTTAAACGATCGCTAATTTAGCCTGGGGAGACGTGGGGACAAAATAAATAAAACGGACTAATTGCATCTGTATGTATTAACAGTGGGCCTTATTCAATCTAACCTGTATCCAGATTTCAGCTGGAAATTATTACAAAATATACAGCACTGGAACAAAATAAGAGACCACTGCAAAATGATCCGTTTCTCTGGTTATAAATCCAAATCAAATGTTATTTGTCACATACACATGGTTAGCAGATGTTAATGCGAGTGTAGCGAAATGCTTGTGCTTCTAGTTCCGACAATGCAGTAATAACCAACGAGTAATCGAACCTAACAATTCCACAACTGCTACCTTATACACACAAGTGTAAAGGGATAAAGAATATGTACATAAAGATATATGAATGAGTGATGGTACAGAACGTCATAGGCAAGATGCAGTAGATGGTATCGAGTACAGTATATACATATTAGATGAGTAATGTAGGGTATGTAAACATTATATTAAGTGGCATTGTTTAAAGTGGCTAGTGATAAATTTTTTACATCAATTTCCATTATTAAAGTGAGCTGGAGTTAAGTCAGTATGTTGGCAGCAGCCACTCAATGTTAGTGGTGGCTGTTTAACAGTCTGATGGCCTTGAGATAGAAGCTGTTTTTCAGTCTCTCGGTCCCCGCTTTGATGCACCTGTACTGACCTCACCTTCTGGATGATAGCGGGGTGAACAGGCAGTGGCACGGGTGGTTGTTGTCCTTGATGACCTTTATGGCCTTCCTGTGACATTGGGTGGTGTAGGTGTCCTGGAGGGCAGGTAGTTTGCCCCTGGTGATAGGTTGTGCAGACCTCACTACCTTCTGGAGAGCCTTACGGTTGTGGGCGGAGCACTTGCCGTACCAGGCGGTGATACAGCCCGACAGGATGCTCTCGATTGTGCATCTGTAGAAGTTTGAGTGCTTTTCTTGACCAGCCGAATTTCTTCAGCCTCCTGAGGCGCTGCTGCGCCTTCTTCACAACGCTGTCTGTGTGGGTGGACCAATTCAGTTTGTCTGTGATGTGTACGCCGAGGAACTTAGAACTTACTACCCTGTCCACTACTGTCCCGTCGATATGGATAGGGGGGTGCTCCCTCTGCTGTTTCCTGAAGTCCACAATCATCTCCTTTGTTTTGTTGACGTTGAGTGTGAGGTTACTTTCCTGACACCACACTCCGTGGGCCCTCACCGCCTTCCTGTAGGCCGTCTCGTTGTTAATAAAGCCTTGGTAATCAAGCCTACCACTCTAGTTTCGTCCGCAAACTTGATGATTGAGTTGGAGGCGTGTATGGCCACGCAGTCGTGGGTGAACAGGGAGTACAGGAGAGGGCTCAGAACGCACCCTTGTGGGGCCCCAGTGTTGAGGATCAGCGGGGTGGAGATGTTGTTACCTACCCTCACCACCTGGGGGCGGCCCGTCAGGAAGTCCAGTACCCAGTTACACAGGGCGGGGTCGAGACCTAGGGTCTCGAGCTTGATTACGAGTTTTGAGGGTACTATGGTGTTAAATGCTGAGCTGTAGTCAATGAACAGCATTCTCACATAGGTATTCCTCTTGTCCAGATGGGTTAGGGCAGTGTGGTTGCGATTGTGTCGTCTGTGGACCTATTGGGACGGTATGCAAATTGGAGTGGGTCTAGGGTGTCAGGTAGGGTGAAGGTGATATGGTCCTTGACTAGTCTCTCAAAGCACTTCATGATGACGGAAGTGAGTGCTACGGGGCGGTAGTCGTTTAGCTCTGTTACCTTCGCTTTCTTGGGAACAGGAACAATGGTGGCCCTCTTGAAGCATTTGGGAACAGCAGACTGGGATAAGGATTGATTGAATATGTCCGTAAACACACCAGCCAGCTGGTCTGCGCATGCTCTGAGGACACGGTAGAGGATGCCGTCTGGGCCGGCAGCCTTGCGAGGGTTAACACGTTTAAATGTTTTACTCACGTCGGCTGCAGTGAAGGAGTCCACAGGTTTTGGTAGCGGGCCGTGTCAGTGGCACTGTATTGTCCTCAAAGCGAGCAAAGAAGTTATTTCGTCTGTCTGGGAGCAAGACATCCTGGTCCGCGACGGGACTAGTTTTCTTTTTTTAATCCGTGATTGACTGTAGACCCTGCCACATACCTCTTGTGTCTGAGCCGTTGAATTGCGACTCTACTTTCTCTATGCTGACGCTTAGCTTGTTTGATTGCCTTACAGAGGGAATAGCTACACTGTTTGTATTCGGTCATGTTTCCGGTCACCTTGCCCTGGTTAAAAGCAGTGGTTCGCCCTTTCAGTTTCGCGCGAATGCTGCCATCAATCCACGGTTTCTGGTTTGGGAATGTTTTAATAGTTGCTGTGGTTATGACATCACCGATGCACTTTCTAATGAACTCGCTCACCGAATCAGCGTATTCGTCAATGTTGTTGTTGGACGCAATGCAGAACATATCCCAATCCACGTGATCGAAGCACTTTCTAATGAACTCGCTCACCGAATCAGCGTATTTGTCAATGTTGTTGTTGGACGCAATGCGGAACATATCCCAATCCACGTGATCGAAGCAGTCTTGAAGCGTGGAATCAGATCGGTCGGACCAGCGTTGAACAGACCTGGGTGCGGGAGCTTCTTGTTTTAGTTTCTGTCTGTAGGCTGGAAGCAACAAAATGGAGTCATGGTCAGCTTTTCCGAAAGGAGGGCGGGGAGGGCCTTATATACGTTAGAATAAGTTAGAATAACAATGATCCAGGGTTTTACCAGCCCTGGTTGCGCAATCGATATGCTGATAGAATTTAGGGAGTCTTGTTTTCAGATTAGCCTTGTTAAAAGGCTCACAGACCTGTAACTTCTTCTTTAAGAGGCTCCTCTGTCCTCCACTCGTTACCTGTATTAATGGCACCTGTTTGAACTTGTGGACAGGTGTCTTTTATACTAATAACAACCTCAAACAGTCACACACCAAACTCCACTATGGTCAAGACCAAATAGCTGTCAAAGGACACCGGAAACAAAATTGTATACCTGCACCAGGCTGGGAAGACTGAATCTGCAATAGGTAAGCAGCTTGGTTTGAAGAAATCAACTGTGGGAGCAATTATTAGGAAATGGAAGACATACAAGACCACTGATAATCTCCCTCGATCTGGGGCTCCACGCAAGATCTCACCCCGTGGGTCAAAATGATCACAAGAACGGTGAGCAAAAATCCAGAACCACACGGGGGGACCGAGTGAATGACCTGCAGAGAGCTGGGACCAAAGTAACAAAGCCTACCATCAGTAACACACTAAGCCGCCAGGGACTCAAATCCTGCAGTGCCAGACGTGTCCCCCAGCTTAAGCCAGTACATGTCCAGGCCCGTCTGAAGTTTGCTAGAGAGCATTTGGATGATCCAGAAGAAGATTAGGAGAATGTCATATGGTCAGATGAAACCAAAATATAACATTTTGGTAAAAACTCAACTCGTTGTGTTTGGAGGACAAAGAATGCTGAGTTGCATCCAAAGAACACCATACCTACTGTGAAGCATGGGGGTGGAAACATCATGCTTTGGGGCTGTTTTTCTGCAAAGGGACCAGGACGACTGATCCGTGTAAAGGAAAGGATGAATGGGGCCTCCTTCCATCAGCAAGGGCATTGAAGGTGAAACGTGGCTGGGTCTTTCAGCATGACAATGATCCCAAACACACCGCCCGGGCAATGAAGGAGTAGCTTCGTAAGAAGCATTTCAAGGTCCTGGAGTGGCCAAGCCAGTCTCCAGATCTCAACCCCATAGAAAATCTTTGGAGGGAGTTGAAAGTCTGTGTTGCCCAGCAACAGCCCCCCAAAAAATCACTGCTCCAGAGGAGATCTGCATGGAGGAATGGGCCAAAATACCAGCAACAGTGTGTGAAAACCTTGTGAAGACTTACAGAAAACGTTTGACCTCTGTAATTGCCAACAAAGGGTATATAACAAAGTATTGAGAAACTTTTGTTATTGACCAAATACTTATTTTCCACCATAATTTGCAAATAAATTCATAAAAAATCCTACAATGTGATTTTCTGGATTTATTTTTTCTCATTTTGTCTGTCATAGTTAATGTGTACCTATGATGAAAATTACAGGCCTCATCTTTTTAAGTGGGAGAACTTGCACAATTGGTGGCTGACTAAATACTTTTTTGCCCCACTGTATTTGCAGAAAATGACAACTGGTCAAAATAACAAAAAAGATGCAGTGTTGTCAAACATCGAATAATGCAAAGAAAATAAGTCCATATTCATTTTTAAGCAACACAATACTAATGTTTAATTAGGAAGAGTTCATAAATCTTTGCTTTAATAACCCTAATTTTCAATCACAGCTTTCATGCGTGTTGGCATGCTCTCCACCAGTCTTTCACATTGATGTTGGGTGACTTTAAGGCGCAACAATTCAAGCAGCTCGGCTTTGTTTGATGGCTTATGACTATCCATCTTCCTCTTGATCACATTCTCAGAGATTTTCAATGGGGTTCAGGTCTGGAGATTGGGCTGGCCATGACAGGGTCTTGATCTGGTGGTCCTCCATCTACACCTTGATTGACCTGACTGTGTGGCATGGAGCATTGTCCTGCTGGAAAAACCAACCCTCAGAGATGGGGAACATTGTCAGAGCAGAAGGAAGCAAGTTTTCTTCCAGGACAACCTTGTACGTGGCTTCATTCATACATCCTTCACAAAGGCAAATCTACCCGATTTCCAGCCTTGCTGAAGCACCCCCAAATCATCACTGATCCTCCACCACATTTCACAGTGGGTGTGAGACCTGGAGAGGCCTACAAGCCACAGTATCTCGCACCCACTGTGAAAATGTGTCTTTGTGAAGGACGCATGAATCAAGTACAAAACTTGCTTCCTTCTGCTCTGACAATTTGGGGTTTTGATTGAGTTAAGGCCTAGTTTGTACTGTAGCCTTGTCTTCCTGAAGAAGACCATGTCTTTCCAAATGTTGATGTTGTATCACGCTGTATGAAAACTAACTTGAGGAAGCAGCCAACAGTGAGAAGAACTTATCATTACAGACATGTGTGTTCAGTAGAAGTGGTGCTGATGGGATCAGTAGTGCTGTGATGTTGATTCAATAAAGCTAGTCTCCCTGATGTCTGTCAACCCCTATCTGTCTCCTCCTTATGGCTTCCTGGAGTAACTTCCCACCACAACACTCACACTATCTCTGTCTTGCTATATTTAAAGGAGATTATCGATCTCTCTCCCTCTCTCTATTCTCCATCTCTGGTCCCTTTCCATGGACTCCTCACATTATTTATCTTTTTTTTCTCTCCGTCTGGTCCATGTGACAGGTAATATCAGGTAGTGTAATTAAAAGCAGCATGGTGTGTGACCCTCTGGGAGCTGTTCCAATGCTTCCTTAAGCCTCTGAGACACCAGGATAGGACATTGGGTGTGTGTGTGTTTCAGGGAGTGATGAGGTGTTTTGGGGCAGCTCTCTAAGTGAGGGTATAATATCACACTGACCCCATCATTCTCTGCCCGGTAATACCTCACACAGCCTGTCTTACACCTGGGAGACAGCCCCCGACGCACAGTTATACATCACACAGTCTGACACACATCATGCACATGAAGACACACACACAGACACACACATAGGTACACTCAGAATCAGCGGGATCTCACAGATTCAGCATGAGTTGATGAGAGACAATCTGTCATAGTGCCATAATCCAAGTAGAGGTGGGATGTGTGAAGAGGCTCATCCTGACACACACCTACCTACCTACACACACACACACAGCAGGAGACCCTGAGTAATTCACACAGAGCGCTCAATCTTAGATGCTTCATCCTCACCCCTACACCTCCACTGTTGCTAAGTAAACACTAGTCCTTAGGATTGAGGAGACACAGTATACATCCCAAATGGCACACTATTCCCCTATTTAGTGCACTACTTTTGATCAGGGCCCAACTCGCTCTGGTCAACAGTAGTGCACTGTATAGGGGAAAGTGCACCATTTGGTATGCAACCACAGACCAATATACAGTACCAGTCAAAAGTTAGAACACACCTACTCATTCCAGAGTTTTTCTTTATTTTTACTATTTTCTACATTGTAGAATAATAGTGAAGACATCAAAACTATGAAATAACACATGGAATCATGTAGTAAGTGTTAAACAAATCAAAATATATTTTATAGCCACACTTTGCCTTGATGATAACTTTGCACACTCTTGGCATTCTCTCAACCAGCTTCACCTGGAATGGTTTCCAACAGTCTTGAAGGAGTTCCTACGTATGCTGAGCACTTGCTGGCTGCTTTTCCTTCACTCTGCGGTCAAACTTATTCAAAACCATCTCATTTGGGTTGTGGTCGGGTGATTGTGGAGGCCAGGTCATCTGATGCAGCACTCCATCACTCTCCTTCTTGGTCAAATAGCCCTTACACAGCCTGGAGGTGTGTTGGGTCATTGTCCTGTTGAAATACAAATGATAGTTCCACTAAGCGCAAACCAGATGGGATGGCGTATCGCTGCAGAATGTTGTGGTAGCCATAATGGTTAAGTGTGTCTTGAATTCAAAATAAATCAATGACCGTGTCACCAGCAAAGCACCATCACACCACCTCCTCCATGCTTCACGGTGGGAACCACACATGCAGAGATCATCCATTAACCTACTCAACTTCTCAAAGACATGGAGATTGGAACCAAATATCGCAAATTTGGACTCCTCAGACTGAAGGACAGATTTCCACCGGTCTAATGTACGTACATTGCTTGTGTTTCTTGGCCCAAGCAAGTCTCTTCATATTGTTGTCCTTTTAGGAGTGGTTTCTTTGTAGCGATTCAACCATGAAGGCCTGATTCACAGTCTCATCTCAACATCAACTGTTCAGAGGTCTCTTACTTGAACTCTGTGAAGCATTTATTTGGGCTGCGATTTCTGAGGCTGGTAACTCTAATGAACTTATCCTCTGCAGCAGAGTACTCTGGGTCTTCCTTTCCTGTGGCGGTCCCAGTTTCATCATAGCGCTTGATGGTTTTTGCGACTGCACTTGAGGGAACTTTAAAAGTTCTTGAATTTTTCCGCATTGACTGACCTTCATGTCTTAAAGTAATGATGGACTGTCTTTTCTCTTTGCTTATTTGATCTGTTCTTGTCATTATATGGATTTGGTCTTTTACCAAATACAGTTGAAGTCGGAAGTTTACATACAATTACGTTGGAGTCAATAGAACTCATTTTTCAACCACTCCGCACATTTCTTGTTAACAAACTATAGTTTTTTCAAGTCTGTGTCATGCACAAAGTAGATGTCCCAAGTAATTTTTCCAATAATTGTTTACAGACAGATTATTTAACTTAACTTATAATTCACTGTATCACAATTCCAGTGGGTCAGGAGTTTACATAAACTAAGTTGACTGTGGCTTTTAAACAGCTTGGAAAATTCCAGAAAATTGTGTCATGGCTTTAGAAGCTTCTGATAGGCTAATTTACATAATTTGAGTCAATTAGAGGTTTACCTGTGGATGTATTTGAAGGCCTAACTTCAAACTCAGTGCCTCTTTGCTTGACATCATTGGAAAATCAAAAGACATCAGCCAAGACCTCAGATAAAACATTGTAGACCTCTACAAGACTGGTTCATCCTTGGGAGCAATTTCCAAACGCCAGAAGGTACCACGTTCATCTGTACAAACAGAAGTAAGCAAGTATGAACACCATGAGACCACGCAGCCGTCATACCACTCAGGAAGGAGAGACGTTCTGTCTCCTAGAGATGAATATACTTTGGTGCGAAAAGTACAAATCAATCCCAGAACAACAGCAAAGGACCTTGTGAAGATGCTGGAGGAAACCGGTACAGTGGGGCAAAAAAGTATTTAGTCAGCCACCAATTGTGCAAGTTCTCCCACTTAAAAAGATGATAGGCCTGTAATTTTCATCATAGGTGCACTTCAACTATGACAGACAATGAGAAAAGAAAATTCAGAAAATCACATTGTAGGATTTTTAATTAATTTATTTGCAAATTATGGTGGAAAATAAGTATTTGGTGACCTACAAACAAGCAAGATTTCTGGCTCTCACAGACCTGTAACTTCTTTAAGGGGCTCCTCTATCCTCCACTCGTTACCTGTATTAATGGCACCTGTTTGAACTTGTTATCAGTATAAAAGACACCTGTCCACAACTTCAAACAGTCACACTCCAAACTCCACTATGGCCAAGACCAAAGAGCTGTCAAAGGACAACAGACAGAAACAAAATTGTAGACCTGCACCAGGCTGGGAAGACTGAATCTGCAATAGGTAAGCAGCTTGGGTTGAAGAAATCAACTGTGGGAGCAATTATTAGGAAATGGAAGACATACAAGACCACTGATAATCTCCCTCGATCTGGGGCTCCACGCAAGATCTCACCCCGTGGGGTCAAAATGATCACAAGAACGGTGAGGAAAAATCTCAGACCTAGTGAATGACCTGCAGAGAGCTGGGACCAAAGTAACAAGGCCTACCATCAGTAACACACTCTGCCGCCAGGGACTCAAATCCTGCAGTGCCAGACGTGTCCCCCAGCTTAAGCCAGTACATGTCCAGGCCCATCTGAAGTTTGCTATAGAGCATTTGGATGATCCAGAAGAAGATTAGGAGAATGGCATATGGTCAGATGAAACCAAAATATAACTTTTTGGTAAAAACTCAACTCGTCGTGTTTGGAGGACAAAGAATGCTGAGTTGCATCCCAAGAACACCATACCTACTGTGAAGCATGGGGGTGGAAACATGCTTTGGGGTTGTTTTTCTGCAAAGGGACCAGGACGACTGATCAGTGTAAAGGAAAGAATGAATGGGGCCATGTATCGTGAGATTTTGAGTGAAAACCTCCTTCCATCAACAAGGGCATAGAAGATGAAACGTGGCTAGGTCTTTCAGCATGACAATGATCCCAAACATTTTTGCAATGAAGGAGTAGCTTCGTAAGAAGCATTTCAAGGTCCTGGAGTGGCCTAGCCAGTCTCCAGATCTCAACCCCATAGAAAATCTTTGGAGGGAGTTGAAAGTCCGTGTTGCCCAGCAACAGCCCCAAAAAAATCACTGCTCTAGAAGAGATCTGCATGGAGGAATGGGCCAAAATACCAGCAACAGTGTGTGAAAACCTTGTGAATACTTACAGAAAACGTTTGACCTCTGTAATTGCCAACAAAGGGTATATAACAAAGTATTGATAAACTTTTGTTATTGACCAAATACTTATTTTCCACCATAATTTGCAAATAAATTCATAAAAAATCCTACAATGTGACTGTATATTAGTATCTATATCCACGGTAAAACGAGACCTAGATCGACATAACCTGAAAGACAGTTCAGCAAGGAGGAAGCCACTGCTCCAAAACTGCCATTTAAAAAAAAGCCAGACTACGGTTTGCAACTGCACATGGGGACAAAGATCGTACTTAAAAAAAAAAATGTCCTCTGGTCTGATGAAACACAAATAGAACTGTTTGGCCATACTGACCATCGTTATGTTTGGAGGAAAAAGGGGGAAGCTTGCAAGCCGAAGAACACCCTCCCAACCGTAAAGCACAGGGGTGGCAGCATTATGTTGTGGGGGTGCTTTGCTGCAGGAGGGACTGGTGCACGTCACAAACTAGATGGCATCATGAAAAAGGAAAATTATGTGGATATATTGAAGAAACATCTCAAGACATCTGTCAGGAAGTTGAAGCTTGGTCGCAAATGATTCTTCCAAATGGACAATGACCCCAAGCATACTTTCAAAGTTGTGGCAAAATGGCTTAAGGACAACAAAGTCTAGGTATTGGAGTGGCCATCACAAAGCCCTGACCTCCTATAGAAAACTTTTGGGCTGAACTGAGAAAGCGTGTGCGAGCAAGGAGGCCTGCAAACCTGTCTCCGTTACACCAGCTCTGTCAGGAGGAATGGGCCAAAATTCACCCAACTTATTGTGGGAAGCTTGTGGAAGGCTACCCAAAATGTTTGACAATTTAAAGGCAATGCTAGCAAATACTAATTGAGTGTATGTAAACTTCTGACCCACTGGGAATGTGATGTAAAAAATAAAAGCTGAAATACATCATTCTCTCTACTATTATTATGACATTTCACATTCTTAAAATAAAGTGGTGATCCTAAGACTGAATTTTTACTAGGATTAAATGTCAGGAATTGTGAAACTTTTAAACTCCGTTTTTTTGGTACGTTGTATGTAAACTTCCGACTTCAACTATTGGTCTTTCTTCTGTTTACCACCCCTACCTTGTCACAATACAACTGATTGGCTCAAACGCATTAAGAACGAAAGATATATTCCACAAGCTTTTAACAAGGCGCACCTGTTAATTGAAACGTATTCCAGGTGACTACCTCATGAAACTGGTTGAGAGGATGCCAAAAGTGTGCAAAGCTGTCATCAAGGCAAGGGTGGCTACTTTGAAGAATCTCAAATATAAAATATATTTTTTGATTTAACACTTTTCTTTTGGTTACTACATGATTCCATGTGTTATTTCATAGTTTTGATTTCTTCACTATTATTCTTCAATGTAGAAAGTAGTACAAATAAAGAAAAACTAGGTGAGTAGGTGTGTCCAAACCTTGACTGGTACTGTAGGTGCAATCACCTATCTTGATCATCACACAGTATTTAATCTATCATTATATTACTTTGATGCTTTCCAATGCAATATTATACAGTACTATATGACTCAACATAGTGCTCTATATTAGTACATTACGGTTCTATAAAAGACTAATGCAAGCGATTTAATGTTGAATTTTCTCAATATTCTAAAATACAGTGCTTTGCAAAAGTATTTAGACCCCTTGGATTTCTTATTGTGTTGCAAAGTGGGATTGAAATGGATTACATTTTTAAAAAATGTTTGTCAACAATCTAAACAAAATACTCTTTCAAAGTGGAATTTTTTTCAACACTTTTTTTAAAGATGAATAAAAAAGAAATAAAATATATTAGTTGCATAAATATTCAGCTTCCTGATTCCATACATGTTAGAAACACCTATGTCAGCAGAACAGGACATCTATGTGGGTACTGTATGTTCTCTTCTCTCAATATACCCATATACACTGAGTGTACAAAACATTAGGAGCACCTTCTTTAGAACAGCCCCATTTCGTTAGGGCATGGACTCTAGAAAGTATTGAAAGCGTTCCACAGGGATGCTGGCCCATGTTGACTCCAATGCTTCCCACAGTTGTGTCAAGTTGGCTGGATGTCCTTTGGGTGGTGGACCATTCTTGATAAAACTGTGATAAACCCAGCAGCGTTGTAGTTTTTGACACAAACCAGTGTGTCTGGCACCTACTGCCATACCCTGATCAAAGGCACAAATCTTTTGTTTTGCCCATTCACCCTCTGAATGGCACACAATATATGTCTCAATTGTCTCAAGGCTTAAAAATTCTACTTGAACCTGTCTCCTCCCCTTCATCTACACTGAAGTGGATTTAACAAGTGCCATCAATAAGGGATCATAGCATTCACCTGGTCAGTCTGTCATGGAAAGAGCAGGTTTTTGTAATGTGTTGTACACTCTGTGTACGTGTTATTTCTCTCAACAGACCCACATATAGCATGCCTTCACAAAGTATTCACACCCCTTGACTTTTTCCACATTTAGCTGTGTTACAGCCTGAATATAAAATAGATGACATTTAGATGTTTTGTGAGTGGCCTACACACGCAATACCCCATAATGTGTTATTTTTTTAATTTTTTTTTACAATTTTTACAGATTTATTAAATATTAAATACTGAAATCTAGTGAGACAAAAGTATTCAAACTCTTTTGTTACGGCAAGCCTAAATAAGTTCAGGAGTAAAAATGTGCTCAATAAGTTGCATGGACTCACTCTGTGTGCAATAATAGTGTTTAACATATATTTTAACGACTACCTCATCTCTATACCCCACACATCTGTAAGGTTGAGCAGTGAATTTCAAATACAGATTCAACCACAAAGACCAGGGAGATTTTTGAAGGGCACCCATTGGTAGATGGGTAAAAAGAAAATGGCAGACATTGAATATCTCTTTCAGCATGGTGAAGTGATTAATTATGCTTTGGATGGTGTATCAGTACACCCAGTCACTACAAAGATACAGGCGTTCTTCCTAATTCAGTTGCCGGAGAGGAAGGAAACCACTTCCTTCCTTTACCATGAGGCCAATAGTGAATTTAAAACCATTAGAGTTTAATGGTTGTGATAGGAGAACTGATGATGGACCAACAACATTGTAGTTACTCCACAATACTAACATATTTGACAGAGTAAAAAGGAAGCCTGTGCAGAATAAAATATATTCAAACATGTGGATCCTGTTTGCAAGAAGGCACTTAAGTAATACTGTAAAAAATGTGGCAAAGCAATGAATGAACTTTTAGTCCTGAATACATAGTGTTGTTTGGAGAAAACACAACACATTACTGAGTACCATCACTGGTGATTTTAGCAAGTAAACCAAGTTAATGGCACCATAACGGTGACAACAAAGCAACAAAAAAGAACTCGCAATATCAACTAGAATTACTGAACTTTTTTGTTATTTGAAAAATAATATTTGAATGGGAAGAGTCACTGGCAAACATGGTTACAGTAATACATTTATAAAAATGTACAGCAAAACATTTAATGAATGAACTTTTAGTCCTGAATACATAGTGTTGAATTTGAGAAAACCAACAACATTACTGATGGTTACCATCACATTATATGGTTGATTTTAGAATCCCCTCATGGTTAAGACCCAACAAGTTAATGGAACCATAATGGTTACAGACAAACAACATTTATATAGAATCCCCTCATGGTTACAGACCCAACAACATTTATATAGTATCCCCTCATGGTTACAGACCCAACAACATTTATATAGAATCCCCTCATGGTTATGGTTACAGACCCAACAACATTATATAGAATCCCCTCATGGTTACAGACCCAACAACATTTATATAGAATCCCCTCATGGTTACAGACCCTACAACATTATATAGTATCCCCTCATGGTTACAGACCCAACAACATTTATATAGAATCCCCTCATGGTTACAGACCCAACAACATTTATATAGAATCCCCTCATGGTTACAGACCCTACAACATTATATAGTATCCCCTCATGGTTACAGACCCAACAACATTTATATAGAATCCCCTCATGGTTACAGACCCAACAACATTTATATAGAATCCCCTCCTCATGGTTACAGACCCAACAACATTTATATAGAATCCCCTCATGGTTACAGACCCAACAACATTTATATAGAATCCCCTCATGGTTACAGACCCAACAACATTTATATAGAATCCCCTCCTCATGGTTACAGACCCAACAACATTTATATAGAATCCCCTCCTCATGGTTACAGACCCAACAACATTTATATAGAATCCCCTCATGGTTACAGACCCAACAACATTATATAGAATCCCCTCATGGTTACAGACCCAACAACATTATATAGAATCCCCTCATGGTTACAGACCCAACAACATTTATATAGAATCCCCTCCTCATGGTTACAGACCCAACAACATTTATATAGAATCCCCCCCTCATGGTTACAGACCCAACAACATTATATAGAATCCCCTCATGGTTACAGACCCAACAACATTATATAGAATCCCCTCCTCATGGTTACAGACCCAACAACATTATATAGAATCCCCTCATGGTTACAGACCCAACAACATTTATATAGAATCCCCCCTCATGGTTACAGACCCAACAACATTATATAGAATCCCTCATGGTTACAGACCCAACAACATTATATAGAATCCCCTCATGGTTACAGACCCAACAACATTATATAGAATCCCCTCATGGTTACAGACCCAACAACATTATATAGAATCCTCATGGTTACAGACCCAACAACATTATATAGAATCCCCTCATGGTTACAGACCCAACAACATTATATAGAATCCCCTCCTCATGGTTACAGACCCAACAACATTTATATAGAATCCCCTCCTCATGGTTACAGACCCAACAACATTTATATAGAATCCCCTCATGGTTACAGACCCAACAACATTATATAGAATCCCCTCCTCATGGTTACAGACCCAACAACATTATATAGAATCCCTCCTCATGGTTACAGACCCAACAACATTTATATAGAATCCCCTCCTCATGGTTACAGACCCAACAACATTTATATAGAATCCCCCCTCATGGTTACAGACCCAACAACATTATATAGAATCCCCTCATGGTTACAGACCCAACAACATTATATAGAATCCCCTCATGGTTACAGACCCAACAACATTATATAGAATCCCCTCCTCATGGTTACAGACCCAACAACATTTATATAGAATCCCCTCATGGTTACAGACCCAACAACATTATATAGAATCCCATGGTTACAGACCCAACAACATTATATAGAATCCCCTCATGGTTACAGACCCAACAACATTATATAGAATCCCCTCATGGTTACAGACCCAACAACATTATATAGAATCCCCTCATGGTTACAGACCCAACAACATTTATATAGAATCCCCTCCTCATGGTTACAGACCCAACAACATTTATATAGAATCCCCTCCTCATGGTTACAGACCCAACAACATTTATATAGAATCCCCTCATGGTTACAGACCAAACAACATTTATATAGAATCCCCTCATGGTTACAGACCCAACAACATTATATAGAATCCCCTCCTCATGGTTACAGACCCAACAACATTTATATAGAATCCCCTCCTCATGGTTACAGACCAAACAACATTTATATAGAATCCCCTCATGGTTACAGACCCAACAACATTATATAGAATCCCCTCATGGTTACAGACCCAAACAACATTTATATAGAATCCCCTCATGGTTACAGACCCAACAACATTATATAGAATCCCCTCCTCATGGTTACAGACCCAAACAACATTTATATAGAATCCCCTCATGGTTACAGACCCAAACAACATTTATATAGAATCCCCTCATGGTTACAGACCCAACAACATTATATAGAATCCCCTCATGGTTACAGACCCAACAACATTATATA
Source organism: Oncorhynchus tshawytscha (assembly GCF_018296145.1). Classification (NCBI taxonomy): domain Eukaryota; kingdom Metazoa; phylum Chordata; class Actinopteri; order Salmoniformes; family Salmonidae; genus Oncorhynchus; species Oncorhynchus tshawytscha. Next base: position 309,222 of record NW_024609739.1, read on the forward strand.
GAATCCCCCCTCATGGTTACAGACCCAACAACATTATATAGAATCCCCTCATGGTTACAGACCCAACAACATTATATAGAATCCCCTCATGGTTACAGACCAAACAACATTATATAGAATCCCTCATGGTTACAGACCAAACAACATTATATAGAATCCCCTCATGGTTACAGACCCAACAACATTATATAGAATCCCCTCATGGTTACAGACCCAACAACATTATATAGAATCCCTCATGGTTACAGACCAAACAACATTTATATAGAATCCCCTCCTCATGGTTACAGACCCAACAACATTTATATAGAATCCCTTCCTCATGGTTACAGACCAAACAACATTTATATAGAATCCCCTCATGGTTACAGACCCAACAACATTATATAGAATCCCCCCTCATGGTTACAGACCCAACAACATTTATATAGAATCCCCTCCTCATGGTTACAGACCCAACAACATTTATATAGAATCCCCCTCATGGTTACAGACCCAACAACATTTATATAGAAATGGTTACAGACCCCCTCCTCATGGTTACAGACACAACACCATTATATAGTATCCCTTCCTCATGGTTACAGACCAAACAACATTTATATAGTATCCCCTCATGGTTACAGACCCAACAACATTTATATAGAATCCCCTCCTCATGGTTACAGACCAAACAACATTTATATAGAATCCCCTCATGGTTACAGACCCAACAACATTATATAGAATCCCCTCATGGTTACAGACCCAACAACATTATATAGAATCCCCTCATGGTTACAGACCCAACAACATTTATATAGAATCCCCTCCTCATGGTTACAGACACAACACCATTATATAGTATCCCTTCCTCATGGTTACAGACCAAACAACATTTATATAGTATCCCCTCATGGTTACAGACCCAACAACATTTATATAGAATCCCCTCCTCATGGTTACAGACCAAACAACATTTATATAGAATCCCCTCATGGTTACAGACCCAACAATATTATATAGTATCCCCTCCTCATTGTTACAGACCCAACAACATTTATATAGAATCCCCTCATGGTTTTCGCGACGCGGATCCTGTGTTCTGCCTTCCTGTGTTCTGCCTTACAAACAGGACAACGGAGTGGATTCCATGCAGCGATCCAAAAAGACGACTCTGAAAAAGAGGGAAACGAGGCGGTCTTCTGGTCAGAATCCGGAGACGGGCACACCGTGCACCACTCCCTAGCATTCTTCTTGCCAATGTCCAGTCTCTTGACAACAAGGTTGATGAAATCCGAGCAAGGGTAGCATTCCAGAGGGACATCAGAGACTGTAACGTTCTTTGTTTCACGGAAACATGGCTCACTGGAACGACGCTATCCGAAGCGGTGCAGCCAGCGGGTTTCCCCATGCATCGCGCCGACAGAAACAAACATCTTTCTGGTAAGAAGAGGGGCGGGGGCGTATGCCTTATGACTAACGTGACATGGTGTGATGAAAGAAACATACAGGAACTCAAATCCTTCTGTTCACCTGATTTAGAATTCCTCACAATCAAATGTAGACCGCATTATCTACCAAGAGAATTCTCTTCAATTATAATCACAGCCGTATATATCCCCCCAAGCAGACACATCGATGGCTCTGAACGAACTTTATTTAACTCTCTGCAAACTGGAAACGATTTATCCGGAGGCTGCATTCATTGTAGCTGGGGATTTTAACAAGGCTAATCTGAAAACAAGACTCCCTAAATTTTATCAGCATATCGATTGCGCAACCAGGGGTGGAAAGACCTTGGATCATTGTTACTCTAACTTCCGCGACGCATATAAGGCCCTGCCCCGTCCCCTTTCGGAAAAGCTGACCACGACTCCATTTTGTTGATCCCTGCCTACAGACAGAAACTAAAACAAGAAGCTCCCACGCTGAGGTCTGTCCAACGCTGGTCCGACCAAGCTGACTCCACACTCCAAGACTGCTTCCATCACGTGGACTGGGAGATGTTTCGTATTGCGTCAGACAACAACATTGACGAATACGCTGATTCGGTGTGCGAGTTCATTAGAACGTGCGTTGAAGATGTCGTTCCCATAGCAACGATTAAAACATTCCCTAACCAGAAACTGTGGATTGATGGCAGCATTCGTGTGAAACTGAAAGCGCGAACCACTGCTTTTAATCAGGGCAAGGTGTCTGGTGACATGACTGAATACAAACAGTGCAGCTATTCCCTCCGCAAGGCTATTAAACAAGCTAAGCGTCAGTACAGAGACAACGTAGAATCTCAATTCAACGGCTCAGACACAAGAGGCATGTGGCAGGGTCTACAGTCAATCACGGACTACAGGAAGAAATTCAGCCCAGTCACGGACCAGGATGTCTTGCTCCCAGGCAGACTAAATAACTTTTTGCCCGCTTTGAGGACAATACAGTGCCACTGACACGGCCTGCAATGAAAACATGCGGTCTCTCCTTCACTGCAGCCGAGGTGAGTAAGACATTTAAACGTGTTAACCCTCGCAAGGCTGCAGGCCCAGACGGCATCCCCAGCCGCGCCCTCAGAGCATGTGCAGACCAGCTGGCCGGTGTGTTTACGGACATATTCAATCAATCCCTATACCAGTCTGCTGTTCCCACATGCTTCAAGAGGGCCACCATTGTTCCTGTTCCCAAGAAAGCTAAGGTAACTGAGCTAAATGACTACCGCCCGTAGCACTCACATCCGTCATCATGAAGTGCTTTGAGAGACTAGTCAAGGACCATATCACCTCCACCCTACCTGACACCCTAGACCCACTCCAATTTGCTTACCGCCCAAATAGGTCCACAGACGATGCAATCTCAACCACACTGCACACTGCCCTAACCCATCTGGACAAGAGGAATACCTATGTGAGAATGCTGTTCATCGACTACAGCTCGGCATTCAACACCATAGTACCCTCCAAGCTCGTCATCAAGCTCGAGACCCTGGGTCTCGACCCCGCCCTGTGCAACTGGGTACTGGACTTCCTGACGGGCCGCCCCCAGGTGGTGAGGGTAGGCAACAACATCTCCTCCCCGCTGATCCTCAACACTGGGGCCCCACAAGTGTGCGTTCTGAGCCCTCTCCTGTACTCCCTGTTCACCCACGACTGCGTGGCCACGCACGCCTCCAACTCAATCATCAAGTTTGCGGACGACACAACAGTGGTAGGCTTGATTACCAACAACGACGAGACGGCCTACAGGGAGGAGGTGAGGGCCCTCGGAGTGTGGTGTCAGGAAAATAACCTCACACTCAACGTCAACAAAACTAAGGAAATGATTGTGGACTTCAGGAAACAGCAGAGGGAACACCCCCCTATCCACATCGATGGAACAGTAGTGGAGAGGGTAGCAAGTTTTAAGTTCCTCGGCATACACATCACAGACAAACTGAATTGGTCCACTCACACAGACAGCATCGTGAAGAAGGCGCAGCAGCGCCTCTTCAACCTCAGGAGGCTGAAGAAATTCGGCTTGTCACCAAAAGCACTCACAAACTTCTACAGATGCACAATCAAGAGCATCCTGGCGGGCTGTATCACCGCCTGGTACGGCAACTGCTCCGCCCTCAACCGTAAGGCTCTCCAGAGGGTAGTGAGGTCTGCACAACGCATCACCGGGGGCAAACTACCTGCCCTCCAGGACACCTACACCACCCGATGTTACAGGAAGGCCATAAAGATCATCAAGGACATCAACCACCCGAGCCACTGCCCGTTCACCCCACTATCATCCAGAAGGCGAGGTCAGTACAGGTGCATCAAAGCTGGGACCGAGAGACTGAAAAACAGCTTCTATCTCAAGGCCATCAGACTGTTAAACAGCCACCACTAACATTGAGTGGCTGCTGCCAACACACTGACACTGACACTGACTCAACTCCAGCCACTTTAATAATGGGAATTGATGGGAAATGATGTAAATATATCACTAGCCACTTTAAACAATACTACCTTATATAATGTTTACATACCCTACATTATTCATCTCATATGCATACGTATATACTGTACTCTATATCATCGACTGCATCCTTATGTAATACATGTATCACTAGCCACTTTAACTATGCCACTTTGTTTACATACTCATCTCATATGTATATACTGTACTCGATATCAGCTACTGTATCTTGCCTATGCTGCTCTGTACCATCACTCATTCATATATCCTTATGTACATATTCTTTATCCCCTTACACTGTGTATAAGACAGTAGTTTTGGAATTGTTAGTTAGATTACTTGTTGGTTATTACTGCATTGTCGGAACTAGAAGCACAAGCATTTCGCTACACTCGCATTAACATCTGCTAACCATGTGTATGTGACAAATAAAATTTGATTTGATTTGGTTACAGACCCAACAACATTATATAGAATCCCCTCATGGTTACAGACCCAACAACATTTATATAGAATCCCCTCCTCATGGTTACAGACCCAACAATATTATATAGTATCCCCTCCTCATGGTTACAGACCCAACAACATTATATAGTATCCCTTCCTCATGGTTACAGACCCAACAATATTATATAGTATCCCCTCCTCATGGTTACAGACCCAACAACATTATATAGTATCCCTTCCTCATGGTTACAGACCCTACAACATTATATAGTATCCCCTCATGGTTACAGACCCAACAACATTTATATAGAATCCCCTCATGGTTACAGACCCTACAACATTATATAGTATCCCCTCCTCATGGTTATAGACCCAACAACATTATATAGTATCCCCTCATGGTTCCTAGAATCCCCTCATGGTTACAGATGGTTATGGTTACAGACCCAACAACATTATATAGACCCTACAACATTATATAGTATCCCCTCCTCATGGTTATAGACCCAACAACATTATATAGTATCCCCTCTTCATGGTTACAGACCCAACAACATTATATAGTATCCCTTCCTCGTGAATAAAAGCACATGAGCTAATCTTTGGACCGTTGTTGTGCTTACTTGAACAGGAAGGTGGCATGGCGGCCCTTCTTGTGTGCACATTTTGTCATCAAAGGTGCTTTTTTTAAAGTGAACTCTTTAAAAAAAAAAAAAAAGGTTGAATCATGATGTCCGTGATCTTCAGGTCGGAGCGCTAGAAAGAGGCCCGAGTTCCTGGTGTGGAATTCTGTTGTATGACCGTTCAAAATTTAATTTCCAAGTTGGAGCTAGTTTTTTTCCCCCAGAGTTCCCAGTTGTCTTAAACACGGAAGAAGTCATTCTGGATGGACAGCATGGCTAATGTATTCAACCCTTTCTGGCCCATGGTGTTGCGAGTGAATGTCTATCTTTTTAAGCTTGGAAAAGAGACCATTTCAGACAGATTATTTAAATCCTTAAACCCAGACTTGGACCACACACGCTCTCCACCAAATAGCAGGCAGGCGAAGCAAAATGGTGATTGCTATGCAACACTTGCAGTTAGCTATTGATTCCTTCCAAACCACTCATTGTTGAATTTGCGATTTCCGACTTGTTGTGTAATGTTTATGTCCAATGAGCAACGATACCTTTTTTTTAATCTATAATTTATCTTCATATTGCAAGGATGGAAAAGGATTTTCCAGTAGATTGTCGACGTGGTTCATGGCGATGACTGCTTGTCTAGTTTGCTAGCTAAGATTTTGAAGTAAGATGATCCAATCAAACGGTAGATATGTGATTTGATGTCATTTTATCTGTGGCCAATGACCTTGAGCCTTCTTAAATATGCCCTTCTAATGTAAATCTATGGCAGCACCCAAGGGGACTTAAATTGCCTAGCTTTCCCTGTAGATTCTGCTGTGACGTAGTGTTCCCATGAGTGACAGAACACTGAGCCAATCACGGCACAACTAAAGAAGATTACCAATGCCTACGCTCTGTATATTCCGCTAGCTGCCCCTCCACCACAGAAAGCACTGAGCTAGGCTGAAACGCCTGCATTTTGGAGCTGCCTTACTCAAGAAAGAGACCATGTTTTGTATGCGGCTTTATTAACTCAATATTATTTAAAAAAATGTTTTACATCGTTTGCTGATATGTGACATGAATTAATGCCAAAATAACATGCCCTAAATGACGAGTTGCCACTTAGTACCACTCTCCATATTTTCCAGCATAGTTATGGCTGCATTATGTTATGGGTATGCTTGTAATCATAAAGGACTTGGGAGTTTTTCAGGATAAAAAAGAAACGTAATGGAGCTAAGCACAGGCAAAATCCTAAAGGAAAACCTGGTTGTCTTCTTTCCACTAGACTCTGGGAGATTAATTCACCTTTCAGCATGACAATAACCTAAAACACAAGGCTAAATCTACACTGGAGTTGCTTCCCAAGAAGACAGGGAATGTTCTTGAAAGGCGAGTTAATGTTTTGACTTAACCATTTTCAGGTCATGCTATAGATTTATCTAGCATTGATCAACAACCAATTTGACAGAGCTTGAACAATTTTTAAAAATAATAATGGGCAAATGTTGCACAATCCAGGTGTGGAAAGCTCTTAGAGACTTACCCAGAATGACTCACAGCTGTAATTGCTGCCAAAAGTGCATCTACAAAGTTGGGTTGTAAATTAGATATGTCTGCATTTCATTTTCAATAAATTTGCTAACATTTCTTAAAACATGTTTTCACTTTGTCATTATGGGTTATTGCGTGTACAAGGGTGATCATTTATTTATTTTTTAATCAATTTTGAATTCCGGCTGTAACACAACAAAATGTGGAATAAGTTAACAGGTATGACTACTTTCTGAAGACACTGTATGTTCTGTTTTCTCAATATACCCACATTTATCAAATATATCCCCAGATCTCATACCATCCTCATTTAACCTTCATTCATTTCCCTAGTTACTCTCACATGAATCATGCACCGACACGTGTACAGACACACACACACACACACACACACATACATAGACACACACACACAGTACTGTAGATGGATGTGAGGAGTTTAGATGAAGGCAGTTGCCTGTCGGTAGTGTTGTCAGACCTCACTTCTCTTCTCTAGGTGATTGAAGACCAAGAGAAGACATCCAACCTTATCTCACCCTTTCACACTCGCTGTTGTTGCTCTCCATCTCTCTGTTCCCCATAGGGCGTCTCTCCTCTCTCGCTCTGTCTTTCTCTCACTCTTTCTTTTACTCGCTCACTTTGTGTGTGTCTCTCTCTCTGTCTCCCTTTCTCTCAGGTGTTCATTCTGTTTTTTCTCTTTTCATCTCCCCATTGGAACCCCTCTCTCAATCTCTCTCTCCTTCATCATAAGCTTCTGAACAGGGGTAAGAATTGGATAAAATGAGAGCTTTCTGCTCCTCTCTCTCCTTTGTCTCTGTCTGTGTGTGTGTGTGTGTTATGGTTGTTAAATGTGTGCTAAAAAGACCCAGGTGGCCAATGAGGAGAGTGAGAGGCGTCAAGGTTAATATGACCTTCCCCTGGAGAGGTGGAAAGGGGGAGAAAAGAAAGAGAGGGGTGAGAGTTAAAGAGAGAGATGGCGGTAAATTGTGTGATCTGTGTCCCCCATAAAGCTAAATAATCCATCTGTAAATATCTTGTTGCTGAAACCCTGTTAATAATGTTTAATAGTCAGTCGGCTAACAATATTGGACGAGAAATGTAAATTATGCTGATTGGTCCGTTCAAGTCTCCCGATGTAACGTCACAAACACCTAGTTTAGTAATAAAAAGGCTCTCCGTTGCCTTCCCATGACAACGGTGCATTTTCTAATGCTTGTAGAACAGCATTCTTACACCACAGTCTATGTCGGTAAATAGATTGGATGAAGTCATCCGATAAGACATGGTGGAGCGAGTCAGTAGGAGAGAACCTTGTCAGTGTAGATCTGTTGTTCCTCCCCAGCCATAACACCACGTACTGATAGTTCCCAACAGAGAAGCTGCAGGAGAGCCATGCCACACTCCACGCAGAGACATGCCTCATAAAATACACGCACAATACCTGTCACATCACATACTTTAAATCACAGTTCTGTGCTATGTGGTGGCTTTGTGTGTATGTGGGTTTGGGATGGGTGTTTTTTGTGATTTTGTTGTTTGAGGTTTTGTTTTTAGGCTTGTGTTTTTGTATAAATTAAATGTGTATTTTGGATAGAATTACGATCAGACACAGTACAGTTATTATATTTGTGTGTTCATATTTTTCTTATTCCAAGATCAAAAGATATACATCTCAGTCTTTGAAAGAGCCAGCTATTGTCACCGTTCCCTTGAGTAAGGACCACCCAAACTGCTCATTGGCTGCTCTCTGCTCCAGCTTCTCCAACTTAATGTGTGTTTGCGTGTACGTACACACACGCACGCACGCACGCACACACGTTCTAATGTGTAAAGCATCAAATCAAATTTATTTATATAGCCCTTCGTACATCAGCTGATATCTCAAAGTGCTGTACAGAAACCCAGCCTAAAACCCCAAACAGTAAGCAATGCAGGTGTAGAAGCACGGTGGCTAGGAAAAACTCCCTAGAAAGGCCAAAACCTAGGAAGAAACCTAGAGAGGAACCAGGCTATGTGGGGTGGCCAGTCCTCTTTTGGCTGTGCCAGGTGGAGATTATAACAGAACATGGCCAAGATGTTCAAATGTTCATAAATGACCAGCATGGTCGAATAATAATAAGGCAGAACAGTTGAAACTGGAGCAGCAGCACGGCCAGGTGGACTGGGGACAGCAAGGAGTCATCATGTCAGGTAGTCCTGGGGCATGGTCCTAGGGCTCAGGTCCTCCGAGAGAGAGAAAGAAAGAGAGAAGGAGAGAATTAGAGAACGCACACTTAGATTCACACAGGACACCGAATAGGACAGGAGAAGTACTCCAGATAACAAACTGAAAGCAAAAAGCATGATCTGTCTGGTACAAAATGACTGGTAGTTTAGGATTGCAGACAGTCGGTCTCAGACAGAGAGACAGATCTTTCATCAAGCAGCGATGAAACCGTGCGGTTTGGTAAAAGCAGAAGACTAATTTCTGTCTCGGTTGAACTAATAAAGTATTCTTCTTCTTCAGCTAGAGCCGTGATCTAGCCTTGTTCAGCTTTTTCTACGTCCCAAAAGCTACCCTATTCCGTTTATAGTACACTACTTTTGACCAGAGCCCTATCCAAGCAGTGCACTATAAAGGGAATAGGGTGCCATTTGGTTGGTAACCCTGAGTTTGGCCTAGCTACAGTATATCTCTTCTCAGGCTCATGGCGTAAACACAACATAATATAGTGAAATATTTATCCCCCCCAAAGCCTGTTGTTCCAATGCTCCTCTCATTAAACCTGGGTTAATTGTCTTTGTCTGTGGGAGAGGGAGGGGGCATGTTATACCTTACACCCCGGGAAGAGATGGAGAAAAAGAGAGGCAAGATGTGGGAGAGAGTTAGGGAAGAGAGGGAAAGGTAGGTAGAGAGAGAGACACACGCAGACACACACACACGCAGACACACACACACGCAGACACACACACACACGCAGACAGACCGACACACACAAAGGTAGAGGGTTAGGGAAGAGTGGGAGAGGTAGGTGGAGACAGGAGAGAAACAGACACACGGCCTTGCCAGGACAGAGAGTACATATGCATATAGAAATTGAGACAATGCCGTCCTTTACGAGAGAGAGAGAGAGAGGAGAGGGAGAGAAAGGGAGGAAGGGATGAGAGAGATGGAGGAGTTAAAGAATTAACTGCATCAATATTTCATTGGGTGGAGCCTTTGTTGAATAATGCAGCCGTTGTGTCAGACAGCGTTTCCCTCTCTCTCCGCTTGGTTCTGGGTGCTGACACACACACACACACACACACACACACACACACACTTGAGTGTACAAAACATTAAGGACATGCTCTTTCCATGACGACTGACCAGGTGATTTCAGGTAAAAGCTTATTGATGTCACCTGTTAAATCCACTTCAATCAGTGTAGATGAAGGGGAGGAGAAAGGTTAAATAAGGATTTTTAAGCCTTGAGACAATTGAGACATGGATTGTGTGTGTTCCATTCAGAGGGTGGATATTTAAGTGCCTTTAAACGGGTTATGGTAGTAGGTGCCAGACGCACCAGTTTGAGTCAAGAACTGCAACGCTGCTGGGTTTTTCACGCTCAACAGTTTCCCGTGTGTATCAAGAATGGTCCACCACCCAAAGGACATCCAGCCCACTTGACACAACTGTGGGAAGCATTGGAGTCAACATGGGCCAGCATCCCTGTGGAACGCTTTCAGCACCTTGTAGAGTCCATGTCCTGATGAATTGAGGCTGTTCTGAGGACAACATTGAGGGAGGTGGTGTTCACATTTGGTACATCAGTGTACAGTTGTAATATAGGCCTACAGTGTACTGGTATTCACCTAGTTCACCCACAGTTCTCTCACCTTTTATTTGATCATCTCTCTCCCTCCATCTCCTTTCCTGTGGCTACCTTGTCCCAGAGCCTGTAGGAGTTGAACAAGAGCAAGATTGTTCATCCACATATAAACACCTGCCTCTCCATCTCTCTCTTTCCCTATTTCTCTCTCTCTCTCCTCCCATCCAATTATCTCTCTCTCACTCACACACACTCTGTTGTGTTGTGACTGGGCCAGGCAGGCTGTGTTTCTATCATGTAAGTCTGAGTATTTCCCTGGGCAGCTTCAATAGACAGACCTGCTCAGCTGTGCAAAAGCTGGAAGCACCTGTCACAGCCAGTTCATTCCAGTGGACTGGGTTATGGTTGTTTCTACACATACTGACACACAAACATACTCTCCGTATACAAGCCTGCATATTAACATACTGACACACAAACATACTCTCCGTATACAAGCCTGCATATTAACATACTGACACACAAACATACTCTCCGTATACAAGCCTGCATATTAACATACTGACACACAAACATACTCTCAGTATACAAGCCTGCATATTAACATACTGACACACAAACATACTCTCAGTATACAAGCCTGCATATTCACATACTGACACACACACACACACACATACTCTCCGTATACAAGCCTGCATATTAACATACTGACACACACACATACGCTCAGTATACAAGCCTGCATATTAACATACTGACACACACAAACATACTCTCCGTATACAAGCCTGCATATTAACATACTGACACACACACATACTCTCAGTATACAAGCCTACATATTAACATACTGACACACACACACACATACTCTCAGTATACAAGCCTGCATATTAACATACTGACACACACACATACGCTCAGTGTACATGCCTGCACATTAACATACTGACACACACACACACACATACTCTCAGTATACAAGCCTGCATATTAACATACTGACACACACACACACACACATAACTCTCAGTATACAAGCCTGCATATTAACATACTGACACACACACACACACACATACTCTCCGTATACAAGCCTGCATATTAACATACTGACACACAAACATACTCTCAGTATACAAGCCTGCATATTAACATACTGACACACAAACATACTCTCAGTATACAAGCCTGCATATTAACATACTGACACACACACAGATGCGCTCAGTATACAAGCCTGCATATTAACATACTGACACACACACAGATGCGCTCAGTATACAAGCCTGCATATTAACATACTGACACACACACATACTCTCAGTATACAAGCCTGCATATTAACATACTGACACACAAACATACTCTCCGTATACAAGCCTGCATATTAACATACTGACACACAAACATACTCTCCGTATACAAGCCTGCATATTAACATACTGACACACACACATACTCTCAGTATACAAGCCTGCATATTAACATACTGACACACACACAGATGCGCTCAGTATACAAGCCTGCATATTAACATACTGACACACAAACATACTCTCCGTATACAAGCCTGCATATTAACATACTGACACACACACATACTCTCCAGTATACAAGCCTGCATATTAACATACTGACACACACACATACGCTCAGTATACAAGCCTGCATATTAACATACTGACACACACACATACTCTCAGTATACAAGCCTGCATATTAACATACTGACACACACACATACGCTCAGTGTACATGCCTGCACATTAACATACTGACACACACACATACTCTCAGTATACAAGCCTGCACATTAACATACTGACACACACACATACTCTCAGTATACAAGCCTGCATATTAACATACTGACACACACACACACACACATACATCTCAGTATACAAGCCTGCATATTAACATACTGACACACACACACACACATACTCTCAGTATTCAAGCCTGCATATTCACATACTGACACACACACACACTCTCAGAATTTAAGCCTGCATATTCACATACTGACACACACACACACATACTCTCAGTATTCAAGCCTGCATATTCACATACTGACAGTATACACGCCTGCATATTAACATACTGACACACGCAGGCTCTAGTGTACTGTATGCACTCTAGCATAAGCTAATACTCACTAGACACACACACAGTACATATACTAACACATTTAGTCAGTGTGTGTGTGTGTGTGTTAGACTGGTTGTTATTCTATATTAGTATATCCATGCAGATATCATCCTCATCATCATCATCATCAGTGTTAATTTTAGAAGATTTGGCAGGAGGTGGCAGCAAGCTGTGCTGTTGGATTGGAAAGTTTTCTAACTCATGAGATCTCAAGATGGCACACACACACACACACACCCAAGTACAAACACACGCACACAAACAAAAACAGCTTACAGTACACGTATGCGCGCACACACACACACACACACACACACACACACACACACCAGGACATTGCATCTTTCTGCTTCGCTAACACCATCATAAATCAATGGCAGCACAGTAATGGTGTTCATATCAGCAGCACCATCTGTTATATAGAGGACACACACACATTCCATCATGACTTATACTGCAGTATTCTCTTGGTGGTCATTAGACCGTTGTCAAATAAGGCTCCTCTTGTAGTGTGTGTCTGTGTGTACCTATAGTACAGGGACTATGTCCCTGTCATGTTTGTTCCCTCCCTTGCCCCTGTCTTCCCCTGCATCATGTACCCCACATGGACACACTGTCCCCAACACACAGAAAAATACTGCACCAAACATCTTAGATGTAAAATTGCATGACTAAGATCTCTTCGGCAAAACATTAATGACGGATTTCTTGGAATAATTCAGACTATTTTGAGGAAGTATATCCTGGCTACGGCATGTCAAAATGGACAAACAGTACTATTTCTGCATTTTCCTCCTTTTTCAAGCATAGGTCTTTCAAGGCAGTATGCGAGCACACTCGTTCGGTTCAGCTAGCCGTGTTCGGCTAGGCGTATTCGGCTAGGCATCAGCCGAACTGAAGCATGCTGACGCCTTTAGCAGGAACCACATTTTCTCTCCTCTCTCTCTCTTTTCTCTCTCTCTCTGGGGTTAGAGTTTGGAGGATGTGGAGTCCTCTCTTCTCCTCTGTGTCATTCTCGTTCTCTTTATTCGGTCGCTTCTAATCCCTTGCTGGTGGTCTTTTTATTCTCATCCCTTGCTGGTTGTCTGTCTTTATTCTCATCCCTTGCTGGTTGTCTGTCTTTATTCTCATCCCTTGCTGGTTGTCTGTCTTTATTCTCATCCCTTGCTGGTGGTCTGTCTTTATTCTCATCCCTTGCTGGTGGTCTGTCTTTATTCTCATCCCTTGCTGGTGGTCTGTCTTTATTCTCATCCCTTGCTGGTGGTCTGTCTTTATTCTCATCCCTTGCTGGTGGTCTGTCTTTATTCTCATCCCTTGCTGGTGGTCTGTCTTTATTCTCATCCCTTGCTGGTGGTCTGTCTTTATTCTCATCCCTTGCTGGTTGTCTTTCGATCAAAGGATATTTACAAGAGAGATTGATGAGTTTGAGAGATAAGGAGTTTTGTGCGCCCATGAGTGTGTGTGGGGGAGCTGTTTTTCTTTCCTCTGAGAATTAATCACACTTCCCTCCCTCTCTCTCCTCTCAGTATGTGGTACCACCTCCTCCATCACGGAAATCTGTCAAATAGGAATAGTACTTTATTTTTATATCCATCTGTTACTACAAAAACCTTCTTCTCTGTTGTCAACAGGCAGGCCACATGCACGCACACACACACACACACACACACACACACACACCACTCCAAGTGCAGCACTACCTAGAGTTATCTAGGGTTGAGAGCATTGCTGAAAGCAGTAACTATCTATATCCATGGGTCCATATCTGTGTTGCCCAGTCTGGGATTAGAATCAGCAGTCTTACAGCTACAGTACAGGGTTTATTTATTAACTCGCCTCACTGTCTATCTCTCCTCTCTCTCCAAATATTTATATGGAAATGGAGGGTGTGTGAAAGAAAGGAGGGGGGAGAGAATAAAATGAGAGATGAGATAGAGGGAGAGAGATCTTAGTGGTGTTAAATATTGAAGACCTTTGTCTTGTTGTGTTGCATGGTTATGTAACCTCTGTGTGTGAGTGAGTGAGTGACACACAGGGATCTGAAAGGGAATCGCCTACCGGACCTTCTCCTTCTCTCCTGCCCTCCATCTCTCCCTCTCTTCTCCACAGAAGCATACCTCATTAAGTCAAAACAGACATCCTGTTGTTCCTCCTATTTGTTTTAATGAGACCCTCCATTCCTGACTATTCTAGATCTTCATAGATCTAGAATAGTCAGCTTGAGGCCTTATGGAGCTCAGTCACACCACTTCACTGCAGCCTGCTCCATACGCTGCTCACACAGTGGTGTTGGTATTCCACAGACCGTGGCCGAAACCCCTGCAGAGGTTTGTAGTGTACAGACCGAGCCATTACACAGCATGGGCCTCATAGACTAGAGATAGGGGGGTACAGAGTGGCAGACAGTCAGACACACCACACACACAAATATTAATGAATGCTACAAACTCCTCAAACACACAAAAGGGGCCTCATTTGCAAGCTGTACTTGCAGGGGAATGGAAAATGAGACCCCTTTTGTGTGTTTGAGGAGTTTGTAGGATTCATTAATATTTCTGTGTCTGTGGTGAGTTTGTGCGTGCGTACATGTGTCTGCGTGTGAGAATGTATGTGTGTACTTGAGCACGATGGTACAAGGATACTACTACTAATTCTGCAACAATTGACGCTGCATACACTCTCTCGGAGACAGACTTGTCCTGGTTTTTCCTCAGACCCACAATAACAGCTGGGTCTTACAGTCTGACTTGTCCTGGTTTTTCCTCAGACTCACAATAACAGCTGGGTCTTAAAGTCAGACTTGTCCTGGTTTTTCCTCAGACCCACAATAACAGCTGGGTCTTACAGTCTGTCTTGTCCTGGTTTTTTTCCAGACCCACAATAACAGCTGGGTATTGTTCTGTCTTGTCCTGGTTTTTCCTCAGACCCACAATAACAGCTGGGTCTTAAAGTCAGACTTGTGCTGTTTTTTCCTCAGACCCAATATAACAGCTAGGTCTTAAAGTCAGACTTGTCCTGGTTTTTCCTCAGACCCACAATAACAGCTGGGTCTTAGTCTGTCTTGTCCTGGTTTTTTTCCAGACCCACAATAACAGCTGGGTATTGTTCTGTCTTGTCCTGGCTGGGTTTTCCTCAGACCCACAATAACAGCTGGGTCTTACAGTCTGACTTGTCCTGGTTTTTCCTCAGACCCACTAACAGCTGGGTCTTACAGTCTGTCTTGTCCTGGGTCTTTTTTTTCAGACCCACAATAACAGCTGGGTATTGTTCTGTCTTGTCCTGGTTTTCCTCAGACCCACAATAACAGCTGGGTATTATTCTGTCTTGTCCTGGTTTTCCTCAGACCCACAATAACAGCTGGGTCTTAAAGCCAGACTTGTCCTGGTTTTTCCTCAGACCCACAATAACAGCTGGGTCTTAGAAGCTGCTAGGTTTCTCCCTTCCACTAATGGAATTGAGGAAGTGGAAATATGTTCTGCAGGGAGATAAGTGGTGTGATGCTGTCTGTTTTCATTGGCTTGATAAAAGAGCGAATATGAATATTATTCTGGGATATGTGGAAGATTGGCATGTCTTCGTTTGAGACACCTGCACGCACACTTGATATGATTGACTTGGTGCCTTTTTGATAGTGGATTCCTGAGAGGTGGAACTTCAATGAAAAAATTACAGCTTAGCAGGTCGCATTAAACAGAATTGGTTAGCAAAACTGTGTGTGTGGCTGACAAGACCAAACTGCATCACTGATCTATTTATTAGAAGGGCTCTTACAGGGTACTGTACATCAGTGGTAGGAGCTTAGAGAGACACTTAAACTGATAACTCACTCTCTCTGTCTGTCTCTCTCACCCTCTCTCATTCTCTCTCCCTCTTGCCCCTGCTCTCTCTCTCGCTCTCCCTCATAGTGGTGGAACGTGGAGAAAGGAGAGGCCCTCCAGACCTTCTACCCGACAGGAGCCAATCTGAAAAGGATCCACGTGTCACCTGACTTCTCCACCTTCGTCACCATCGACAATATCGGAATCCTCTACATCCTGAAGAAGGTGGAATGAGGAAGCATAGCTCATTAGTCTAAAGTGGTGTCCTTATAGCTCATTAGTCTAAAGGGGGCGTAGCTCAATAATGGAAATAGCTCTCATCTCCTCTCCTTGCATTGATCTGAAAGAGCCAGACAGGTGAGAGCCAATGTCTGTTAGTCATCTGTCATGTTGCTTTAGCCTGCGTTCTCAGATCAGAGTAGGTGAAGAACAGGAGATCTGCTAAAGGACAATCATTTCTCCTGCTCTGCCTTCTGCATGCCACAACAGTCAAACAGTCACAACAAACTACATAATTTCTCCTGCTCTGCCTTCTGCATGCCATAACAGTCACAGTCACAACAAACTACATCATTTCTCCTGCTCTGCCTTCTGCATGCCATAACAGTCAAACAGTCACAACAAACTACATCATTTCTCCTGCTCTGCCTTCTGCATGCCACAACAGTCAAACAGTCACAACAAACTACATCATTTCTCCTGCTCTGCCTTCTGCATGCCATAACAGTCAACAGTCACAACAAACTACATCATTTCTCCTGCTCTGCCTTCTGCATGCCATAACAACAGTCAACAGTCACAACAAACTACATCATTTCTCCTGCTCTGCCTTCTGCATGCCACAACAGTCACAGTCACAACAAACTACATCATTTCTCCTGCTCTGCCTTCTGCATGCCATAACAGTCACAGTCACAACAAACTACATCATTTCTCCTGCTCTGCCTTCTGCATGCCATAAACAGTCAAACTACATCATTTCTCCTGCTCTGCCTTCTGCATGCCACAACAGTCAAACAGTCACAACAAACTACATCATTTCTCCTGCTCTGCCTTCTGCATGCCACAACAGTCAAACAGTCACAACAAACTACATCATTTCTCCTGCTCTGCCTTCTGCATGCATAACAACAGTCAAACTACATCACAGTCACAACAAACTACATCATTTCTCCTGCTCTGCCTTCTGCATGCCATCAACAGTCAAACAGTCACAACAAACTACATCATTTCTCCTGCTCTGCCTTCTGCATGCCATAACAGTCACAGTCACAACAAACTACATCATTTCTCCTGCTCTGCCTTCTGCATGCCATAACAGTCACAGTCACAACAAACTACATCATTTCTCCTGCTCTGCCTTCTGCATGCCACAACAGTCAAACAGTCACAACAAACTACATCATTTCTCCTGCTCTGCCTTCTGCATGCCATAACAGTCACAGTCACAACAAACTACATCATTTCTCCTGCTCTGCCTTCTGCATGCCATAACAGTCACAGTCACAACAAACTACATCATTTCTCCTGCTCTGCCTTCTGCATGCCACAACAGTCAAACAATCGCAACAAAATTGATATCCTGACAAAATGAACTATTCTGCTTTTCTTATTGTATCAGGGGACCATAGACAAAAAGCATTTGATTCTTACTGCACTGGGGTAAATTGCATGCAATGGACAGATTTTTCTATGCTCTTTTTAACTAGGACAATCTATGCTATAATGAAATGCACCAGCATTATCTGTTGTTATTCTACAGTGATGTTGTCAAACACAGTGAATTGGTTTTGTATTTCTAAGTGCCGAATGAGTCTTTTGCTTTGCTGATGTCGTGGCACTCTGCAAATGGTCATGATTGTGTTCTGTCGTCTTAAACAAAATAAATGTATTTTTCCCTGTGAAGTTTGGGCGGCAGGGACCCAGCGATTTAAGAGCGTTATGCCAGTAACCTAAAGGTTGCTGGTTCGAATCTCTGAGCCGACTGGGTGAAACATCTCTTATGCCCTTCAGCAACACACTTAACCCTAATTTGCTCTTGTAAGTCGCTCTGGATAAGAGCGTCTGTTGACTAAAATGTAGCGGTCTAAACCTGTGTATTTGGACTAACTAAAGCCTTAAAGGTGGAGTCCGCAGTATGGGGAAGCCTACCCACTACTGTTGTGTTTGTTGTCCGGGCTGAGGAGCGTCACACAGCATGGTAAAACTAATAGCAGTATCACACATGCACTGATGTCTGAGGGGGAGAACTGTTGGTCGTTTCCAGTAACTTCTTTGTTGTTGTAATATCACAACTGGACTCTTTCACCACTAATGATTCCAGCTTTAATGTTTTTAAGGGGACATATACTAAGGAAAATGTGGGAAAGCAAAGGAAAGGTCCAAATGATAGGGATCTTTGCATCAACCAGCTCAGTCTCACGTCAGATTTAGACGTTCATCCATGCCTCTCAAACGTCCATTTTGAAAGTGTTTAAGGTTAAGTCCAGGCATTAACTCCATAGTCTTAAGTTTAGCTATTAACTG
Source organism: Oncorhynchus tshawytscha (assembly GCF_018296145.1). Taxonomy (NCBI): domain Eukaryota; kingdom Metazoa; phylum Chordata; class Actinopteri; order Salmoniformes; family Salmonidae; genus Oncorhynchus; species Oncorhynchus tshawytscha. The sequence continues at coordinate 328,044 of NW_024609739.1, forward strand.
AATTGTTAAGGTAAGGGATAAGGTTTGGGTTAGGCTTAACTTTCTATTGCTGTATTCGAACTTGCAACCTTTGGAATCAGAGGGAGATGCTTCCCCCCATCCGCCATCCCTGTCCACAACGCCCTAGCAAATCCAAAACTTTATTGAAGGTAACAGCGCTCACTGTTGCCCCCCTAGTGGCCGGTTTCCACGTCATCTCCCAACATCTTCAGACTTGGATGGACGTGGAATACTGACTTGAATAACAGGTGACCTGGCTGGTTTGCAATGTTGTCAACAAATCACGTTACTGCCATGAATGCATAAAAAATGTGTATTGGTTCAGCCCATTTTCTAGAGCAAATGAGTCATTCAAACCTTGACCAAAGGCATTTGTCAGAATAGCATCTGTCGACTATGTTTACTATCAAGTTCAAAACTGTTTAGGACATTTTCTACACTAATTATATCGATAGAGCCTGTTTTTTTTGTACAAGTCCTTTTTTATTGTATATATCTTGCTTTCATACATTTAGTTTTCTTATTACTACTGATCCACACTCTAGTGAGCTTTGTAAAAAGGCACTATAATTTTTCTCTTGTGGTCTGTATCAAGAAGACGGCCTTGTTCCAATACTTTGACAATGCATCCTTCCTTCCTTGCTTCCTTCCTTCCATCATTGCTTGACTTCATCTCTGATCTGACTCTATTGAATAGCTGACCGATTGCTTCCACTTCATGATTGACAATCCAGAGTCATTTCAAATCTGTGATTATTGAAGGGAAGGATGTGTTTTCATAGTATTCAATCTGGGCCTTGTTTTTGATGTCAGAACATGTGCTCTTACCTATTGGTGCTTTAAACTCAGTGTGCAAGTAAATCATCAGAGGAGGTCTCTCCCTGTCAATCAAATCTGTGAAGTCTTGAGGTGATCTCAGGACATGAATACTGTTATGGTAAAGTGCTTGTGTATGGTGTGTAATTTATAATACCTTAGAGAATAAAACATTCTATGACAGCAGGTGGCTTACTTCTCTTAATTTGTCATTAAATCATTTGATGTTCACTGTCCAGAGCAGTGGGTAGTATTTGATCTACACTGAACAAAAAAACGCAACATGTAAATTGTTGGTTGCATGTTTCATGAGCTGAAATAAAACACTCCTGAAATTTTCCATACGCACAAACAAATTTGCTTAGATCCTTTTTAGTGAGCATTTATCCTTTGCCGAGACGATCCATCCACCTGACAGCTGTGGCATATCAAGAAGCTGATTAAACAGCATAATCATTACGTATAAGGCAATTCTAAAACGGGCAGTTTTGTCACACAACACAATGCCACAGATGTCTCTTGTTTTGAGGGAGTGTGTAATTGGCGTACTGACTACAGGAATGTCCACCATAGCTGTTGCCAGAGAATTGGATGTTAATTTCTCTACCATAAGCCGCCTCCAACGTTGTTTTAGTGAATTTGAAAGTATGTCCATCTGGCCTCACAACCCGCAGACCACGTGGGATGAAACTGTGGGATTGCACAATTGAATAATTTCTGCACAAACAGGCAGAAACCGTTATTCGAAAGCTCATCGTCCTCACCAGGGTCTTGACCTGACTGAAGTTCGGTGTCGTAACTGACTTCAGTGGGCAAAGGCTCACCTTCGATGGCCACTGGCACGCTGGAGAAGTGAGCTCTTCACGGATGAATCCCAGTTTCCACTGTACCGGGCAGATGGCAGCGTGTATGGCGTTGTGTGGCCGAGCAGTATGCTGATGTCAACGTTGTGAACAGAGTGCTCCATGGTAGTGGTGGGGTTAAAGTATGGGCAGGCATAAGCTACGGATAACGAACACAATTGTGTTTTATCGATGACAATTTGATTGCACAAAGATACCGTAACGAGATCCTGAGGCCCATTGTCGTGCCATTCATCACCCGCCATCACCTCATGTTTCAGCATGATGATGCACGGCCCCACATCGCAAGGATCTGTACACAATAACTGGAAGCTGAAAATGTCCCAGTTCTCCCATACTCACCTGTCACCCATGATGCATTTTTAGGATGCTCTGGATCAACATGTACGACAGCGTGTTCCAGTTCCCGCCAGTATCCAGCAACTTTGCACATCCATTGAAGAGGAGTGGGACAACATTCCACTGGCCACAATTAACACCCTGATCAACTCTATGTGAAGGAGATGTGTCACGCTGCATGAGGCAAATGGTGGTCACACCAGATACTGACTGGTTTTCTGATCCATACCACTACCATTTTTTTTAAAGGTATCTGTGACCAACAGATACATATCTGTATTCCCGGTCAAGTGAAATCCATAGATTAGGGTCTAATTTATTTATTTAAATTGACTGATTTCCTTACATAAACTGTAAAATCTTTGAAATTGTTACGTGTTGCGTTGATGTTTGTGTTTAATGGATAAGAGAAGTTAGATCTGAAGCAGTTTGAACGAATAATGCAAAAGATGTTCAACTACGATGATGTGTAGACTAGACATAAAGTGTGTGTGTGTCAGCGTGACAGAGAGGAGATGCTGCTGACTGTAGAGGCTGCATGGCTGTCAGTGTTAACTCCTCCAGGGAGGGAGTACTGGGTTAGCTAGCTGCTGACACACTGTTGGTCACGCTCCGTCTGCTCCTGATACATCCTTCCGACAGACCACTGATGGGGCCGACAAGCTCAACATACCACGCTGCCTCTCTCCTTATACCACGCTGCCTGCCTCTCTCCTTAGACCACGCTGCCTGTCTCCTTATACCATGCTGCCTCTCTCCTTATACCACGCTGCCTGCCTCTCTCCTTATACCACGCTGCCTCTCTCCTTAGACCACGCTGCCTGTCTCCTTATACCACACTGCCTCTCTCCTTATACCACGCTGCCTCTCTCCTTATACCACGCTGCCTATCTCCTTATACCACGCTGCCTCTCTCCTTATACTACGCTGCCTCTCTCCTTATACCACGCTGCCTGTCTCCTTATACCATGCTGCCTGTCTCCTTATACCACGCTGCCTCTCTCCTTCTACCACGCTGCCTGTCTCCTTATACTACGCTGCCTCTCTCCTTATACCATGCTGCCTGTCTCCTATATACCACGCTGCCTCTCTCCTTCTACCACGCTGCCTGTCTCCTTATACTACGCTGCCTCTCTCCTTATACCACGCTGCCTGTCTCCTTATACTACGCTGCCTGTCTCCTTATACCACGCTGCCTCTCTCCTTCTACCACGCTGCCTGTCTCCTTATACTACGCTGCCTCTCTCCTTATACCACGCTGCCTGTCTCCTTATACTACGCTGCCTCTCTCCTTATACCACGCTGCCTCTCTCCTTATACCACGCTGCCTGTCTCCTTATACCATGCTGCCTCGCTCCTTATACCACGCTGCCTGTCTCCTTATACCACACTGCCTCTCTCCTTATACCACACTGCCTGTCTCCTGAGACCACGCTGCCTCTCTCCTAATACCACGCTGCCTCTCTCCTTAGACCACGCTGCCTCACTCCTTATACCACGCTGCCTCTCTCCTTAGACCACGCTGCCTCTCTCCTTATACCACGCTGCCTCTCTCCTTAGACCACGCTGCCTGTCTGCCCTTATACCACGCTGCCTGTCTCCTTATACCACGCTGCCTGTCTCCTTATACCACGCTGCCTCTCTCCTTATACCACGCTGCCTCTCTCCTTATACCACGCTGCCTCTCTCCTTATACCACGCTGCCTGTCTCCTTATACCACGCTGCCTGTCTCCTTATACCACGCTGCCTGTCTCCTTATACCACGCTGCCTGTCTCCTTATACCACGCTGCCTGTCTCCTTATACCACGCTGCCTCCTTATACCACGCTGCCTGTCTCCTTATACCACGCTCCTTATACCCTGTCTCCTTATACCACGCTCTCTCCTTATACCACGCTCCTTATACCACGCTGCCTGTCTCCTCCTTATACCACGCTGCCTGCCTCCTTATACCACGCCGCCTGTCTCCTTATACCACGCTGCCTCTCTCCTTATGCCCTCCTTATACCACGCTGCCGCCTGCCTCTCCTTATACCACCACTTATACCACGCTGCCTGCCTCCTTATACCACGCCTCCTACCTCCTTATACCACGCTGCCTGTCTCCTTATCCCGCTGCCTGTCTCCTTATACGCTGCCTGTCCCTACCACGCTGTCTCCTTATACCACGCTGCCTGTCTCCTTATACCATGCTGCCTCACTCCTTATACCACGCTGCCTGTCTCCTTATACCACGCTGCCTCTCTCCTTATACCACGCTGCCTGTCTCCTATACCACGCTGCCTCTCTCCTAATACCACGCTGCCTCTCTCCTTAGACCACGCTGCCTCACTCCTTATACCACGCTGCCTCTCTCCTTATACCACGCTGCCTCTCTCCTTATACCACGCTGCCTGTCTCTTATACCACGCTGCCTCTCTCCTTATACCACGCTGCCTCTCTCCTTATACCACGCTGCTCCTACCACCACGCTGCCTGTCTCCTTATACCACGCTGCCTGTCTCCTTATACCACGCTGCCTCACTCTCCTTATACCACGCTGTCTCTCTCCTTATACCACGCTGCCTGTCTCCTTATACCACGCTGCCTCTCTCCTTATACCACGCTGCCTCTCCTCTCCTTATACCACGCTGCCTCACGCTCCTTATACCACGCTGCCTGTCTCCTTATACCACGCTCTCCTTATACCACGCTGCCTCTCTCCTTATACCACGCTGCCTGTCTCCTTATACCACGCTGCCTGTCTCCTTATACCACGCTGCCTGTCTCCTTATACCACGCTGCCTGTCTCCTTATACCACGCTGCCTCTCTCCTTATACCACGCTGCCTGTCTCCTTATACCACGCTGCCTGCCTCCTTATACCACGCTGCCTCCCTATACCACGCGCCTGTCTCCTTATACCACGCTGCCTCTCTCCTTATACCACGCTGCCTGTCTCTCCTTATACCACGCTGCCTGTCTCCTTATACCACGCTGCCTGTCTCCTTATACCACGCTGCCTGTCTCCTTATACCACGCTGCCTGTCTCCTTATACCACGCTGCCTGTCTCCTTATACCACGCTGCCTCTCTCCTTATACCACGCTGCCTGTCTCTCCTTATACCACGCTGTCTCCTAGACCACGCTGCCTCCTCCTTATACCACGCTGCCTGTCTCCTCCTTATACCACGCTGCCTACCACTCCTTATACCACGCTGCCTGTCTCCTTATACCACGCTGCCTCTCTCCTTATACCACGCTGCCTGTCTCCTTATACCATGCTGCCTCCTTATACCACGCTGCCTGTCTCCTTATACCACGCTGCCTCTCTCCTACCACGCTGCCTGTCTCCTTATACCACGCTGCCTATCTCCTTATACCACGCTGCCTGTCTCCTTATACCACGCCTGTCTCCTTTATACCACGCTCTCCTTATACCATGCTGCCCTCTCCTTATACCACGCTGCCTGTCTCCTTATACCACGCTGCCTCACTCCTTATACCACGCTGCCTGTCTCCTTATACCACGCTGCCTGTCTCCTTATACCACGCTGCCTGTCTCCTTATACCACGCTGCCTCTCTCCTTATACCACGCTGCCTGTCTCCTTATACCACGCTGCCTTCCTTATACCACGCTGCCTGTCTCCTTATACCACGCTGCCTGTCTCCTTATACCACGCTGCCTGTCTCCTTATACCACGCTGCCTGTCTCCTTATACCACGCTGCTCTCTCCTTATACCACGCCTGCCTTATACCACGCTGCCTGTCCCTTATACCACGCTGCCTGTCTCCTTAGACCACGCTGCCTACCACGCTGTCTCCTTATACCACGCTGCCTGTCTCCTTATACCACGCTGCCTCTCTCCTTATACCACGCTCTCCTTATACCACGCTGCTCTCCTTATACCACGCTCTCTCCTTATACCACGCGCCTGTCTCCTTATACCACGCTGCCTCCTTATACCACGCTGCCTGTCTCCTTATACCACCTGCCTCTCCTTATACCACCTGCCTCCTTATACCACGCTGCCTGCCTCCTTATACCACGCCGCCTGTCTCCTTATACCACGCGCCTGCCTCCTTATACCACGCTGCCTGTCTCCTTACCATCTTATACCACGCTGCCTGTCTCCTTATACCACGCTGCCTGTCTCCTTATACCACGCTGCCTGCCTCCTTATACCACGCCGCCTGCCTCCTTATATACCACGCCTGTCTCCTTATACCACCTGCCTCCTTATCCCACGCTGCCTGTCTCCTTATACCACGCTGCCTACCACGCTCTCCTTATACCACGCTGCCTGTCTCCTTATACCACGCTGTCTCCTTATACCACGCCTGCCTGCCTCCTTATACCACGCCTGCGCTGTCTCCTTATACCACGCTGCGCTGTCTCCTTATACCACGCTGCCTCTCCTTATACCACGCCTGTCTCCTTATACCACGCTGCCTGCCTCCTTATACCACGCCGCCTGTCTCTCCTTATCCCACGCTGCCTGTCTCCTTATACCACCTGCCTTATGCCTCCTTATACCACGCTGCCTGCCTCCTTATACCACGCGCCTGCCTCCTTATACCACGCCGCCTGTCTCCTTATACCACGCGCTGCCTTATGTCGCCTCCTTATACCACGCCGCCTGTCTCCTTATCCCACGCTGCCTGTCTCCTTATACCACCCTGCCTGTCTCACCATGCTTCCTCTCTCTCTGTATCCCTCTGTGTGTCAAAGCCCAACCGGTAAAGGCTGTGGATCTGGGAATGATTATGATGGTTGAAACCTATAACCACTGAACACATGTTTCGTCTGCATTGAACATCCAAAGCCCACTTTCAATTGGTTGTTTGTACATTGTTAAAATGGAGAGGGTCTCAGAGTTTGTACCACTGTGTGTGTGTGTGTGTGTGTGTGTGTGTGTGTGTGTGTGTGTGTGTGTGTGTGTGTGTGTGTTAGACCTACTTCTGTGTCTGTATTAAAATCCCCCAGTGTGAAGTTCTCCAGTCTTTGTCAGTATCCTCAGTAAAAAGTCTTTGCACTCATTGTAATTAATCATTGTCTCTGGTTGAGTTAATTAAAACCAGCTGAAAGGCTTTGCGTTCGCTCACAGAAGAAAACTGACGCTGGGTCTTTAAGGGCTAAGAGACTTGACAAAGGTCTTATTCATTAGGCACCAAAGCAAGAAGCCATACTGAAACAGGGAGGGACTATCTGAACTTCAATATAAACACTCATTTTTATTTTCCTTTGCAAAACTTTTGCTATGATGTGCTATAATGAATGCGATCCAGAGCTTTTCGTCCCATCTCAAACACAGGTCATTCATTTTTCTGGTTTACTGGCCTAGTTAGCTTAGTTAGCGTTCACAATGATGGATCGAGGTCTTGGCTAATGCGTCAGGCACATTTCTAGACCTCCCGAGTTCCAGTGTAAAAGTGGAAGGCCCCAACTGGAGACTTGTTTTCCCAGAAGCCTTTGAGAGGGCTGGGCTGGAAGATTTCATTCAAGACGTGAACCTCCTGGGTTCTGTCTGCGCAATACTTTAATTATAATGGATCTAGGTCTTGGCTAATGCATCAGGCACATTTTTAGACCTCCCTAGTTGTTTTCCCAGAAACCTTTGGGAGGGCTGGGCTGGAAGATTTCAGTCTTCTGTCTCCTCTCTGCTGCCTGCTGTCTCCTGTTTCTGCTGCCTGCTGTCTCCTGTCTCCTCTGTGCTGTCTCCTGTCTCCTCTATGCTGCCTGCTGTCTCCTGTCTCCTCTGTGCTGTGTCCTGTCTCCTCTCTGCTGCCTGCTGTCTCCTGTTTCTGCTGCCTGCTGTCTCCTGTCTCCTCTGTGCTGTCTCCTGTCTCCTCTATGCTGCCTGCTGTCTCCTGTCTCCTCTGTGCTGTGTCCTGTCTCCTCTCTGCTGCCTGCTGTCTCCTGTTTCTGCTGCCTGCTGTCTCCTGTCTCCTCTGTGCTGTCTCCTGTCTCCTCTCTCTGCTGCCTGCTGTCTCCTGTCCCCTCTATGCTGCCTGCTGTCTCCTGTCTCCTCTGTGCTGTGTCCTGTCTCCTCTCTGCTGCCTGCTGTCTCCTGTTTCTGCTGCCTGCTGCCTGCTGTCTCCTCTCTGCTGTCTCCTCTATGCTGCCTGCTGTCTCCTGTCTCCTCTGTGCTGTGTCCTGTCTCCTCTCTGCTGCCCGCTGTCTCCTGTCTCCTCTGTGCTGCCTGCTGTCTCCTCTGTGCTGCCTGCTGTCTCCTCTCTGCGGTCTCCTGTCTCCTCTACTGTCTCTTCTCTGCTGCCTGCTGTCTCCTCTGTGCTGTGTCCTGTCTCCTCTCTGCTGCCCGCTGTCTCCTGTCTCCTCTGTGCTGCCTGCTGTCTCCTCTGTGCTGCCTGCTGTCTCCTCTCTGCGGTCTCCTGTCTCCTCTCTGCGGTCTCCTGTCTCCTCTCTGCTGCCTGCTGTCTCCTCTCTGCTGTCTCCTCTGTGCTGCCTGCTGTCTCCTCTCTGCTGTCTCCTGTCTCCTCTGCTGCCTGCTGTCTCATCTGCTGTTTCCCCTCTGCTGTCTCCTGTCTCCTCTGTGCTGCCTGCTGTCTCCTCTGCTGCCTGCTGTCTCATCTGCTGGCTCCCGTCTCCTCTCTGCTGTCTCCTGTCTCCTCTGCTGCCTACTGTCTCCTCTGCTGCCTGCTGTCTCCTCTGCTGGCTCCTGTCTCCTCTGCTGTCTCCTGTCTCCGCTGTGCTGCCTGCTGTCTCCTCTCTGCTGTCTCCTGCCTCCTCTCTGCGGCCTCCTGTCTCCTCTCTGCTGTCTCCTCTCTGCTCTCTCCTCTCTGCTGTCTCCTATCTACTGTATCCTGTCTCCTCTCTGCTGCCTGCTGTCTCCTATCTACTGTATCATGTCTCCTCTCTGCTGCCTGCTGTCTCCTCTCTGCTGTCTCCTGTCTGCTGTTTCCTGTCTCCTCTCTCCTGCCTACTGTCTCCTCTCTGTTGCCTGCTGACTCCTTTCTCCTCTCTGCTGTCTCCTATCTACTGTATCCTGTCTCCTGTCTGCTGTCTCCTCTCTGCCGCCTGCTGTCTCCTCTCTCCTGTCTCCTCTCTACTGTCTGCTGTCTCCTCTCTACTGTCTCCTGTCTGCTGCCTCCTGTCTCCTCTCTACTGTCTCCTGTCTGCTGCCTCCTGTCTCCTCTCTACTGTCTCCTGTCTGCTGCCTCCTGTCTCCTCTCTAGTGTCTCCTGTCTGCTGTCTCCTCTCTGCTGTCTCCTCTCTGCTGTCTCCTGTCTCCTCTCTACTGTCTCCTGTCTCCTCTCTACTCTCTCCTCTCTACTGTCTCCTGTCTCCTCTCTACTGTCTCCTGTCTCCTCTCTACTGTCTCCTGTCTCCTGTCTCCTGTCTCCTCTCTACTGTCTCCTGTCTCCTCTCTACTGTATCCTGTCTCCTCTCTGTTGCCTGCTGTCTCCTATCTCCTGTATCATGTCTCCTCTCTGCTGCCTGCTGTCTCCTCTCTGTCTGTCTCCTGTCTCCTCTCTGTCTCCTCTCTACTGTCTCCTCTTCTACTGTCTCCTGTCTCCTCTCTACTGTCTCCTCTCTGCCTCCTGTCTCCTCTCTACTGTCTCCTGTCTCTGCCTCCTGCCTCCTCTCTACTGTCTCCTGTCTGCTCCTCCTGTCTCTACTGTCTCCTGTCTCCTCTCTACTGTCTCCTCTCTCTGTCTCCTGTCTCCTCTCTACTGTCTCCTGTCTCCTCTCTACTGTCTCCTCTCTACTGTCTCCTGTCTCCTCTCTTACTGTCTCCTCTCTACTGTCTCCTCTCTGTCTCCTGTCTCCTCTCTACTGTCTCCTGTCTCCTCTCTACTGTATCCTGTCTCCTCTCTGCTGCCTGCTGTCTCCTATCTACTGTGTCTCCCTGTCTCCTGTCTCCTCTCTGCTGTCTCCTGTCTGCTGTTTCCTGTCTCCTCTCCTGCCTACTGTCTCCTCTCTGTTGCCTGTCTCCTGTCTCCTCTCTACTGTCTCCCTCTCTGTATCCTGTCTCCTCTCTGCTGTCTCCTGCTCTACTGTCTCCTCTCTACTGTCTCCTCTGTGCTGTCTCCTCTGTGCTGTCTCCTCTCTACTGTCTCCTCTCTCTGCTGTCTCCCTCTGTGCTGTCTCCTCTCTACTGTCTCCTGTCTCCTCTCTACTGTCTCCTCTCTACTGTCTCCTGTCTCCTCTCTACTGTCTCCTCTCTGCTGCCTCCTCTCTACTGTCTCCTGTCTCCTCTCTACTGTCTCCTCTCTCCTCTCTGCTGCCTCCTCTCTACTGTCTCCTGTCTCCTCTCTACTGTCTCCTCTCTCCTCTCTGCTGCCTCCTCTCTACTGTCTCCTCTCTACTGTCTCCTGTCTCCTCTCTACTGTCTCCTCTCTGCTGTCTCCTCTCTGCTGTCTCCTCTCTGCTGTCTCCTCTCTACTGTCTCCTCTCTCCTGTCTCTCTCTCTGTCTCCTCTCTACTGTCTCCTCTCTGCTGTCTCTGCTGTCTCCTCTCTACTGTCCTCTCTCTGTCTCCTCTCTACTGTCTCCTCTCTGCTGTCTCCTCTCTACTGTCTCCTCTCTACTGTCTCCTCTCTACTGTCTCCTCTGTGCTGTCTCCTCTCTACTGTCTCCTCTCTACTGTCTCCTCTCTACTGTCTCCTCTCTACTGTCTCCTGTCTCCTCTACTGTCTCCTCTCTCCTCTCTGCTGCCTCCTCTCTACTGTCTCCTCTCTACTGTCTCCTGTCTCCTCTCTACTGTCTCCTCTCTACTGTCTCCTCTACTGTCTCCTCTCTACTGTCTCCTCTCTACTGTCTCCTCTCTGCTGTCTCCTCTGTGCTGTCTCCTCTCTACTGTCTCCTCTCTACTGTCTCCTGTCTCCTCTGTGCTGTCTCCTCTCTGCTGTCTCCTCTGTGCTGTCTCCTCTCTACTGTCTGTCTGCTGTCTGTCTGCTCAATACTTTTATTTTCTGTTTTATCTTCTTTCTTTTCATTATCTTCCCTCATGCATTTTTAAGTGTTTTATATTTTTCAGCCGGGGGGTTGCGCACTAATGTGCGTGAGGATATTTGTGGGCACAGACAGACAGACAGACACTGCTCAAAAAACTAAAGGGAACACTAAAATAACACATCCTAGATCTGAATGAATGAAATATTCTTATTAAATACTTTTTTCTTTACATAGTTGAATGTGCTGACAACAAAATCATACCAAAATTATCAATGGGAATCAAATTTATCAACCCATGGAGGTCTGGATTTGGAGTCAGACAAAATTAAAGTGGAAAACCACACTACAGGCTGATCCAACTTTGATGTAATGTCCTTAAAACAAGTCAAAATGGGGCTCAGTAGTGTGTGTGGCCTCCACGTGCCTGTATGACCTCCCTACAACGCCTGGGCATGCTCCTGAGGTGGTGGTGGATGGTCTCCTGAGGGATCTCCTATAGGACCTTGACTAAAGCATCCGCCAACTCCTGGACAGTCTGTGGTGCAATGTGGCGTTGGTGGATGGAGCGAGACATGATGTCCCAGATGTGCTCAATTGGATTCAGGTCTGGGGAGCGGCCGGGCCAGTCCATAGCATCAATGCCTTCCTCTTGCAGGAACTGCTGACACACTCCAGCCACATGAGGTCTAGCATTGTCTTGCATTAGGAGGAACCCACCGCACCAGCATATGGTCTCACAAGGGGTCTGAGGATCTCATCTCGGTACCTAATGGTAGTCAGGCTACCTCTGGCGAGCACATGAAATGCCACCCCACACCATGACTGACCCACCGCCAAACCGGTCATGCTGGAGGATGTTGCAGGCAGCAGAACGTTCTCGGCGTCTCCAGACTCGTCTGTCACATGTGCTCAGTGTGAACCTGCTTTCATCTGTGAAGAGCACAGGGCGCCAGTGGCGAATTTGCCAATCTTGGTGTTCTCTGGCAAATGCCAAACGTCTTGCACGGTGTTGGGCTGTAAGCACAACCCCCACCTGTGGACGTCGGGCCCTCATACCACCCTCATGGAGTCTGTTTCTGACCGTTTGAGCAGACACATGCACATTTGTGGCCTGCTGGAGGTCATTTTGCAGGACTCTGGCAGTGCTCCTCCTGCTCCTCCTTGCACAAAGGCGGAGGTAGCGGTCCTGCTGCCCTCCTACGGCCTCCTCCACGTCTCCTGATGTACTGGCCTGTCTCCTGGTAGCGCCTCCATGTCCTGGACACTACGCTGACAGACACAGCAAACCTACTTGCAAAAGTAGGGGGGATGGTGAACTGTAGGTTATGCAATATTGATTGGTTCCTCCACCATTGAGACCTCTGGCCAAGCAGGGCAGCTGTCTCAGTCATACTTATCATGCATAGGAAGTGTCAGTGAGTGCATCTATATACGGTATGTGTGGTGAAAAACAATGATGGCGTCAGTTTGAGTGTGTAACAGTGATGTGTATATGGCCCCGGGGTGGTAGATCTCACTCTGGCATTGTGGCTGTGTTACCTGACTTACACTCCCCCCTCCACTGACCCTGCCAGGAGAGTGGTTTCTGCCACATCGGAGCACAGTCGCCACATTAACCCTCTCCCACCTGCTGACCACTGCTTCCTGTCAGACCTCTGAGTCCCTGCGTGTCCCCTTTCTCCCTCCCCTGACCTTGGCCGAACATTGGTTCCTGTCAGCTGTCCACGCTGCTGCCCTCCGCCTTTATTTCTCCCCCATGTCGAGCGAGGGATCGGGCTCCAGACCGCGATCGCATGGGTCACGTTCCATTCCACTCCCTACCCCCTTCCCTTAGCCACCTAACCATTCCCTCTGTGCCGATCTGAAGTAACCAGATAGGTGTATGTAAAAAAGGGATATTATAGCCTCAATATAGTTAAGTAGATCTTGCTATCACATCCTACACAGTCCATTCAGATCTGTACACTTCGAAGGGGGGTAGGAGACAAGGGAAGGTTGGTAGGGAGTATAGACTGAAATGGGATGGGCCCAGAGAGAGCAAATGCTCCAGTCACTCGTGCCTCACCTGGTTATAGCTAACCCAGCATGATGTCAGAGCCAATAACACACAAAGGGGACCTACAGATCAGGGTTATAGAGGGGGTGGGGCAAGCTGATATGTCTGCCCCCTCCACCAATCTGGTTGGAGTGGGTTCTAACTGGCTGTGGAGGAAAGGGACCCCTAGCCCCCAGCCTTTACCCCCTAAATATGTGGACACCATGCCACTGATTGGCCAGGGCACACACCTGCCAGTCCAGGTTTGAATCAATTGGTGATTGATCACTTATCTCGCAGCTTTCATATGGGTGAAAGGACACCACAAAAACCCCAGTCATAGACTGTTGTCTCTGCTACCGCACGGCAAACGGTACCGGCACGCCAAGTCTAGGTCCAAGAGGCTTCTTAACAGCTATTTGCATTACCCCCCCCCCCTTACGCTGCTGCTACTCTCTGTTATTATCTATGCATGGTCACTTTAATACCTCTACCTACATGTCCATATTACCTCAATTACCTCGACTGACTCTGTACCGGTACCCCCTTTATAAAGCCTCGCTGTTGATATTTTACTGCTGCTCTTGAATTATTTATTACTTTGATTTATTTATTTTTTTTAGGTATTTTTCTTCACTACATTGTTGTTTAGGGGCTTGTAAGTAAGCATTTCACGGTAAGGTTTACAGCTGTTGTATCCGGCGCATGTGACAAATTAAAATTTGATTTGATGGCTTTCCAAACAGAGAAGATAAGTAAGGATATGTGTGATTGGGTGGATGAATCTCTCTCTCCCTGTCCAGGTGGATTCTGGGATGTTAAACCGCGCAGCTAGCAGCACAGTTTTGGCTGTGAGACGACGGATGGAAGTTTGAGTCTGTTTCTTCCAGATAATACCTACATGCACACAAACACACACTCACTCAAACACACACTCACTCAAACACACACTCACTCAAACACACAAACACTCATTCAAACACACACTCACACAAACACACACTCACTCAAACACACAAACACTCACTCACACAAACACACACTCACTCAAACACACAAACACACACTCACTCAAACACACAAACACACACACACTCAAACACACAAACACACACTCACTCAAACACACAAACACACACTCACTCAAACACACAAACAACACTCACTCAAACACACAAACACACACTCACTAAACACACAAACATTCTCACCAAACACACAACACACACACTCATTTACACACTCACTCAAACACACAAAACACACACTCACTAAACACACACTCACTCAAACACACAAACACACACTCACTCAAAACATAAACACACACTCACTCAAAACACAAACACACACTAAACACACACTCACTAAACACACACTCACTCAAACACACACTCACTCAAACACACACTTCAAACACTAAACACACACTCACTCAAACACACAAACACACAAACACACTTCACTCAAACCCACACTCAAACACTAAACACACACTCAAACACTCAAACACACACTCACTAAAAACACACAAACTCACTCAAACACACACACACACTCAAACACACAAACACACACTCAAACACACAAACACACTCACTCAAAACACACTCACTCAAACACATAAACACACACTCACTAAACACACAAACACACTACTCAAAAACACACACTCACTGAAACACACAAAACACACTCACTCAAAACACAAACACACACTCACTAAATTAAACAACAAAAACACTCACTCACTAAACACACTCAAAACACAAACACACAAAACACACTCACTAAACACACAAACACACACTCACTCAAACACACACTCACTAAACACACAAACACACACTCACTCAAACACACTTCACTAAACACAAACACACACTCACTCAAACACACAAACACACACTTCACTAAACAACACACACTCACTAAACACACAAACACACACTAAACTAAACACTCAAACAAACACACACTCACTCAAACACACAAAAACACTATTAAACACACACTCACTCAAACACACAAACACACACACTCAAACACACAAAACACACTCACTCAAACACACAAACACACACTCACTAAACACAAATAAATACACATTTCACTCAAACACAACACACACTCACTCAAACAAACACACAAACACACACTTACTAAACACACAAACACACACTCACTAAACACACAAACACACAAACACAAACACACAAACACACACTCAAACACACACTCAAACACACACTCACTCAAACACACAAATACACACTCACTCAAACACACAAAACACTCACTCAAACACACACTCACTCAAACACACAAACACACACTCACTCAAACACACAAAACACAAAAACACACACAAACACACAAACACACAAACACACACTCACCTCAAAACACACAAACACACAAAAACACACACTCACTCAAACACACAAACACACACTCAAACACAAAACACACAAACACACAAACAAACAAATCACTCAAACACACAAACACACACTCACTCAAACACAATACACACTCAAACACACAAACACACACTCACTCAAACACACAAACACACAAACACACACTTCAAACACACACTCAAAACACACATTAAACACACTCACTCAAACACACAAACACACACTCACTCAAACACACAAACACACACTCACTCAAACACAAAAACACACAAAAACACACACTCACTAAACACACAAACAAACACACAAACTCAAAACACACACTCACTCAAACACACAAACACACACTCACTCAAACACACAAACTCACTCAAACACAAACACACACTCACTCAAACACACAAACACACACTCTCAAACACTAAACACACTCAAACACACAAACACACACTCACTCAAACACACAAACACACACTCACTAAACACAAACACTCACTCAAACACACAAACACACACTCAAAACACAACACACACTCACTCAAAAAACACACACTCACTAAACACACAAACACACACTCACTAAACACACACTCACTAAACACACACTCATTTCAAACACTCACTTAACACACACTCACACAACACACACTCACTCAAACTCACTCAAACACACACTAAACACATAAACACACACTCACTCAAACACACAAACACACACTCACTAAACACACAAACACACACTCACTCAAACACACACTAAACACACTCACTCAAACACACAAACACACACTCACTCAAACACACAAACACACACTCACTCAAACACACACTCACTCAAACACACACACACACACTCAAACACACACTCACTCAAACACACAAACACACACTCACTCAAACACACAAACACACACTCACACAAACACACACTCACTCAAACACACACTCACTCAAACACACAAACACACAAACACACAAACACACACTCACTCAAACACACACTCACTCAAACACACAAACACACACTCACTCAAACACACACTACTCAAAACACACACTACACTAAAACACACAAAACACACACTCACTAAACACACAAACACACACTCAAACACACAAAAACACACAAACACACTAAATACACTCACTAAAACAAACACACACTAAATCAAACAAACACACACTCACTAAAACACACAAACACACTCACTAAACACACACTAAACAAACACACTCACTCAAACACACAAACACACACTCACTCAAAAACACTCACTCAAAAACACAAACACACTAAAACACTCAAACACACAAACACACACTCACTCAAACAAACACACACTCAAACACACAAACACACAAACACACACTCACTCAAACACACAAACACACACTCACTCAAACACACAAACACACACTCACTCAAACACACAAACACTCTCACTCAAACACAAACACACACTCACTCAAACACACAAACACACTTCACTAAACACACAAACAAACACTCACTCAAACACACAAACACACACTCACTAAAAACACACAAACACACACTCACTAAACACATAAACACACACTCAAACACTAAAACACAAAACACTCACTCAAACACACACTCACTAAACACACACTCACTCAAACACACAAACACACTCACTAAACACACAAACACACACTCACTAAACACACAAACACACACTCACTCAAACACACAAACACACACTCACTCAAACACACAAAACACACTCAAACACACACAAACACTTCACTCAAACACACAAACAAACACTCACTCAAACACAAAACACACACTCACTAAACACACAAAAAACTCACTCAAACACACAAACACACACTCACTCAAACACTCAAAACACAAACACACTCACTCAAACACATTAAATATTACACTCACTCAAACACACAAATACACACTCACTCAAACACACAAACACACTAAACAAACACATAAAACACACACTCACTCAAACACACAAACACACACTCACTCAAACACACTACAAACACACACTCACTAAACACACAAACACACACTCACACAAAACACACACTCAAAACACACACTCACTCAAACACACAAACACACACTCACTAAACACACAAACACACACTCACACACAAACACACAAACACACACTCACTCAAAACACACAAACACACACTCAAACACACACACTCACTCAAACACACAAACAACACTCACTCAAACACAAAAACAAACACACTCAAACACACAAACTAACACTCACTCAAACACACAAACAACACTCACTAAACACACAAACATTCAAACACACACTCAAACACACACTCACTAAACACACAAACTCAAACACACACTCACTCAAAACACACAAACACACACTCACTCAAACACACAAAACACACTCACTAAAACACAAAACAACACTTCACTCAAACACACAAACACACACTCACTCAAACACACAAACACACACTCACTTCAAACACACAAACACACACTCACTAAACACACAAACACACACTCACTCAAACACACAAACACACACACACTCAAACACACAAACACACACTCACTCAAAACACACTACTCAAACTAAACATCAAAACACACAAACACACACTCACTCAAACACTAAAACACACACTCACTCAAACACACAAACAAACACTCACTAAACACACAAACACACTCACTCAAACAACAAACACACAAACACACACTCACTCAAACACACAAACACACACTCACTCAAACACACAAACACACACTCACTAAACACACAAACACACACTCACTAAACACACAAAAACACACACTCACTAAACACACAAACACACACTTCACTCAAACACACAAACACACACTCACACAAAACACACAAAACACACACTCACTCAAACACACAAACACACACTCACTCAAACACACAAACACACACTCAAACACTAAACACATAAACACACACTCACTCAAACACATAAACATATTCAAAATAAACACAATCACTCAAACACACAAACACTCACTCAAACATTAAAACACACTCACTAAACACACAAAACACACTCACTAAAACACAAAACACACACTCACTCAAAACACAAACTCAAACAACACTCACTAAACACACAAACACACACTCACTCAAAAACACATTCACTCAAACACACACTCACTAAACACACAAACACACACTCACTAAACACACAAACACACACTCACTAAACACAAAACACACACTCACTCAAACACACAAACACACAAAACACAAACACAACTCACTCAAACACACAAACACTCAAACACACAAACACACACTCACTAAACACACAAACATACACTCACTAAACACACAAACACACACTCACTCAAACAAACACACAAACACACACTCACTAAACACACAAACACACACTCACTCAAAACACACAAACACAAACACACAAACACAAACACATAAACACACACTCAAACACACAAACAAACACACAAAAACACTCACTCAAACACATAAACACACACTCACTCAAACACACAAAACACTCACTCAAACACACAAACAAACACTCACTCAAACACACAAAACACACTCACTAAACACAAACAAACACACTAAACACACACTTCACTCAAACACACAAACTCACTAAACACACAAAACACTACTAAACACACAAAACACACTCACTAAACATAAACACACACTCACTAAACACACAAAACACACTCACTCAAACACACAAAACACTCACTCAAACACATAAACACACACTCACTAAACACACAAACACACTCACTTACTAAACACACACTCACTCAAACACACAAAACACACTCACTCAAACACACAAACACACACTCACTCAAACACACAAACACTCACTCAAAAACAAAACACACTCACTAAACACACAAACACACACTCACTCAAACACACAAACACACACTCACTCAAACACACAAACACACACTCACTCAAACACTCAAACACACAAACTAAACACACAAACTCAAACACAAAACACACAAAACACTCAAACACACAAACACACTTCACTCAAACACATAAACATACACTCACTAAACACACAAACACACACTCACTCAAACACACAAACACACACTCACTCAAACACAAAAACACACTACTCAAACACATAAACACACACTCACTAAACACACAAACACTCACTCAAACACACAAAACACACTCACTCAAACACACAAAACACTCACTAAACACAAAAACAAACACTCACTAAACACACAAAACACACTACTAAAACACTCAAACACACAAACACACACTCACTCAAACACACAAACACTCACTCAAACACATAAAAACACACTCACTCAAACACATAAAACACACTCACTCAAAACACAAACACTCACTCAAACACACAAACACACACTCAAACACAAAACACTCAAACAAAAACACTCACTAAACACACAAACACACACTCACTCAAACACAAACAAACACTCACTAAACACACAAACACACACTCACTCAAACACACAAACACACACTCAAACACACAAACACACACTCAAACACACAAACACACACTCACTCAAACACACAAACACACACTCACTCAAACACACAAACACACACTCACTCAAACACACAAACACACACTCACTCAAACACACAAACACACACTCACTCAAACACACACACTCACTCAAACACAAACACACACTCACTCAAACACACACTCACTCAAACACACAAACACACACTCACTCAAAACACAAACACTCACTCAAACACACAAACACACACTCACTCAAACACACAAACACACAAACACACACTCACTCAAACACACAAACACTCTCACTCAAACACACAAACACACACTCACTCAAACACACAAACACTCACTCAAACACACAAACACACACTCACTCAAACACACAAACACTCACTCAAACACACAAACACACACTCACTAAACACACAAACACACACTCACTCAAACAAACAAACACACACTCACTCAAACACACAAACACACACTCACACAAAACACACTCACTCAAACACTAAACACACACTCACTCAAACACACAAACACACACTCACTCAAACACACAAACACACACTCACTAAACACACAAACACACACTCACTCAAACACACAAACACACACTCACTCAAAACACACTCAAACACACACTCACTCAAAACACAAACAACACACAAAAACACACACTCACTAAAACACACAAACTCACTCAAACACACAAAACACTCAAACACACAAACACACACTCACTCAAACACACAAACATACACTCACTCAAACACACAAACTCACTCAAACACTACTCACTCAAACACAAAACACACTCACTCAAACACACAAACACACTCACTAACACATAAACACACACTCACTAAACACACAAACACTCACTAAACACATAAACACACACTCACTCAAACACACAAACACTCACTCAAACACACAAACAAACACTCACTCAAACACACAAACACACACTCACTCAAACACACAAACACACAAAACACAAACACACACTCACTCAAACACACAAACTCACTCAAAACACACAAACACTCACTAAACACATAAACACACTCACTCACTCAAACACACAAACACACACTCAAAACACAAACACACACTACTCAAACACACAAACACTTTTCACTAAAACATATAAACACACACTCACTCAAACACACAAACACTTCACTAAACACACAAACACACACTCACTCAAACACACAAAACACACACACTCACTCAAAACACAAACACACACTCACTCAAACACACAAACACACACTCACTCAAACACACACTCACTCAAACACACAAACACACACTCACTCAAAACACAAAAACACACTCACTAAACACAAACACACACTCACTCAAACACACAACACACTCACTCAAACACACTAAAACACACTCACTCAAACACACACTCACTCAAACACACAAAACACACTCACTCAAACACACAAACACTCACTCAAACACACAAACACACACTCACTCAAACACACAAACACACACTCACTCAAACACACAAAACACACTCACTCAAACACACTCACAAACACACAAAACACACACTCAAACACACTCAAACACACAAACACACACTCACTCAAACACACAAACACACACTCACTCAAACACACAAACACTCACTCAAAACACACAAACACACTCACTCAAAACACAAACACACACTCACTCAAACACACACTCACTCAAAACACAAACACACACTCACTCAAACACACAAACACACACTCACTCAAACACACACTCACTCAAACACACAAACACACACTCACTCAAACACACAAACACACGAACACACACTCACTCAAACACACAAACACACAAACACACACTCACTCAAACACACAAACACACACTCACTCAAACACACAAACACACGAACACACACTCACTCACTCAAACCAGAACAACCTGTCTCTTCATCTGTTTTGTACCCAAGAACCAGATTTGTCTAAATGTGACTGGTAAAGTAGAAGCCACAAAATTAATCAAGCTTTAAAGCCCTATTTTCAGATTGACAGTCGGATGCTTTTTTAAGAGCGTTATGGCCTAGATATGGCACATTGTGTTGCTATGGTGATCTGATTATAAGGTTGGGGCTGTGAGTTCATGTTTGCTTCTGTAAATCTCTTTAAGAGAGTTTAACAGTTTCACATATTTTCTTTCTCTTCAACCACATCTCAAGCCTTTAGATTTAATATGACTCATAAATCACATTATGTTAGCAAGTAAAGTCCCCTAAAGCTAGCAGAAGGATTTTTAAAATGCGGATCCTGCTTTTGCCCCTGTAGATAGGAATTGCTTGCTCTTTGGGGTTTTAGGCTGGTTTCTGAATAAGCACTTTGTGACATCTGCTGAAGTAAAAAGGGATGATATATACATTTGAAGGTACAAAGTGCCAGTCAATATCAATTAAAACCATACAGGGTGGAATGGGGAACTCCCTCAATCACCTCCAATTTGAATAGATTGAGTGAGACATGCTATGAAAATGCAGTGTAAATTGGCGTAGGTTATCTCAGAGGAGGTACTTGGTTTGTCTCATTGGAAGGAAGGAAGGGTGTCAACATGTGTCTGTTTTTATCCAACCCCCTATAAAAAAACAGACACATGGTGAGATATACAGTGCCTTGCGAAAGTATTCGGCCCCCTTGAACTGTGCGACCTTGTGCCACATTTCAGGCTTCAAACATAAAGATATAAAACTGTATTTTTTTTTGAAGAATCAACAACAAGTGGGACACAATCATGAAGTGGAACGACATTTATTGGATATTTCAAACTTTTTTAACAAATCAAAAACTGAAAAATTGGGCGTGCAAAATTATACGACTATGAGTTAGATGTTGAGGTGTCTAAATGGGTTTCCACTTTGTGTGATTTGTAGACAAAAGAGTGTGTGTTTTAACACGTGTGAGGAAAAGAAAGCAGGGTTTACTTGCATGATGTCTCTGGCACCATTTAACATAACGTTCCCTGTCTGCCACCAGTAGTGCTTCTGCTGCTCAACTCAAACTTAGTGTGACACATTCAGAGCAGTGTATTTGCTCTGGAGAGAAGTTGCCCCTAAACACAGATCTAGGATCAGATTAAATAACTCCCAATCTGAACCTTAACCATTAGAGGGTTGAAGTATCCTCTGACACTGGGTCAGATTAACTAACTCCCAATCTGAACCTTAACCATTAGAGGGTTGAAGTATCCTATGACAATGGGTCAGTGATTGGCGGCTAAGCTGAAATCTGTTTCCCTGTTGGTGTTGTAATACGTGTGATGTGATTTTGTTTATAACGTGTCATGTTTAGAGCAGTGTGATTTTCAGGGTCTTTCTTGGACTTAATTTTGATGTCAAATGTTGGTTAGTAATTTTTTTGGAGGATTAATTATTCATTTAACTTTCATGACTTCAAAGCTGGATGTGATCCACAACCATTTTCCAAGTGTGCTGAGAGATCCACTACTCACTTACTTTGACCACACAGCATCCTCTCAACCTCCAATGCAATACTGTCTCTCACCCAACATGTTGCATCATGACCTGTATCCCTATACTGGAAATCTACTCTTCATTCGGCCACTGCTATAGTAGCCAGCTGCTGCATATAACTAGTTGTGTCCATGCTTACGATACCAGTCGAGTACTAACTTGACTTCATGCTGTTGATTCTCCCTCTTATTAAATGCACTTTTGAAGTCCCTGTAGGTAAGAACGAATGCCGTGAATTTCAAGTGTGGATCAGTAGAATGTAAATGGAAGTATAAGTCCAAACTATTTTTGCTGTCTTACAGTGTCACGGGAGACATAAGCAGCTTCACCTGCTGTGGTCTTTCCTCTCTAATGTGGCTGTTGAGGAGTTCAGAACAGCTTCTTGCAATACTAATCTGACTGGGCTTAGAGATCTGTCATAGCAGGTCTAGTCTTATGAGGGTTGTATTAGTTCTCTATAGTTACATGTTCCTCTACTTCCTGAATTAGTGTGTTGAGAGTTACTAAGTGCCTGGCTGTCTCTGTATACAGGTATTCAAACCACACAATTGTTTGGCAAGGCAAAGCCATCTTGACCAATACAGAAACAGACTTACACCCAAGCTCACATGACCTTAAGCAAGTATAACACATGGATGTATCTCTATGGATGTCCCATTGCTGTGATTTCTGGTGAGCACAATCCTAGGCGCTGGTTTGATTATGTAAAGCCAGAGAGCATGTTCTTGTCTTAGCCAGGACTCTGCAGCCCTGGAGGTAGACAGGCAGGTCAGGGTCATTTCCTGGGGGCAGAAGGATGACATCAGGCCAGAGAGAGAGGGATGAATTTGTTATGTTTTTTGGCCTGTTCTGTTCTGGCCCACCTCAGTGTATCCCCTCTACCCTCTGAAAGAGTGGCTGGCTGCCAGATTGTGTACAGTGTGTGTGTCTGTGCCTGTCTGTGCGTGGGTGTATGCCAGGCAGCACCATCCTGCAAGGACTTGGCACACTCATCACAGTCAGAGCAGGTCCAGTCTGAACAGGTTGCACAACACCCGGCTACAGACCATTTAAGTTGTAATGTCAGGTGCACCAGTACAGTGAGATGTCTTTCTTGCAGCTCTAACCCCAACAATGCAGTAATCAATAACAATGGTTTACTGAAATAACAAGATAGAACTAAGACAAGCTGTGAGCGTGTTGAATTCTAATGTCACTAACTGTGAGCTAATATGAATGCAGGACGTGTGTGCCTGTGTGTGTGCATGTGCACGGGCATGTGTGCCTGTGTGTGTGTGTGCACGGGCGTGTGTGTGTTCCTCCGCATTTTATTGTTTGTTAATTACAATAAAATACTGTGTGTAGCTGCAAATAGCAGGTGCTGTTGATGACTCAGTGAAAACATGTTTTGGACTGTGTTCAGTCAGTAGTTTACCAAATGAAGCACATTGTTATTACGTCAAACACTTTGCCTGCCCTGACTGTCAATGTGGTCACATCTAGTTCTCTCCTGTTCTCTCTCTACCTCCCCAATACACAAAGCTCTCCTGTTCTCTCTCTCTACCTCCCAGTACACAAAGCTCTCCTGTTCTCTCTCTACCTCCCAGTACACAAAGCTCTCCTGTTCACTCTCTCTATCTCCCAGTACACAAAGCTCTCCTGTTCTCTCTCTCTACCTCCCAGTACACAAAGCTCTCCTGTCTCTACCTCCCCAATACACAAAGCTCTCCTGTTCTCTCTCTACCTCCCAGTACACAAAGCTCTCCTGTTCTCTCTCTACCTCCCAGTACACAAAACTCTCCTCCTCTCTACCTCCCAGTACACAAAGCTCTCCTGTTCTCTCTCTACCTCCCAGTACACAAAGCTCTCCTGTTCTCTCTCTCTATCTCCCAGTACACAAAGCTCTCCTGTTCTCTCTCTCTACCTCCCCAGTACACAAAGCTCTCCTGTTCTCTCTCTACCTCCCCAATACACAAAGCTCTCCTGTTCTCTCTACCTCCCAGTACACAAAGCTCTCCTGTTCCTCTACCTCCCAGTACACAAATTCTCCTGTTCTCTCTCTATCTCCCAGTACACAAAGCTCTCCTGTTCTCTCTCTACCTCCCCAATACACAAAGCTCTCCTGTTCTCTCTCTACCTCCCAGTACACAAAGCTCTCCTGTTCTCTCTCTCTATCTCCCAGTACACAAAGCTCTCCTGTTTCTCTCTCTACCTCCCAGTACACAAAGCTCTCCTGTTCTCTCTACCTCCCCAATACACAAAGCTCTCCTGTTCTCTCTCTACCTCCCAGTACACAAAGCTCTCCTGTTCTCTCTCTACCTCCCAGTACACAAAACTCTCCTGTTCTCTCTCTCTACCTCCCAGTACACAAAGCTCTCTCCTGTTCTCTCTCTACCTCCCAGTACACAAAGCTCTCCTGTTCTCTCTCTACCTCCCCAATACACAAAGCTCTCCTGCTCTCTCTCTATCTCCCCAATACACAAAGCTCTCCTGTTCTCTCTCTACCTCCCCAATACACAACATTCTCCTGTTCTCTCTCTACCTCCCCAATACACAAAGCTCTCCTGTTCTCTCTCTCTACCTCCCCAATACACAAAATTCTCCTGTTCTCTCTACCTCCCCAATACACAAAATTCTCCTGTTCTCTCTCTACCTCCCCAGTACACAAAGCTCTCCTGTTTCTCTCTCTACCTCTCCCCAATACACAAAATTCTCCTGTTCTCTCTACCTCCCCAATACACAAAATTCTCCTGTTCTCTCTACCTCCCCAATACACAAAATTCTCATGTTCTCTCTCTACCTCCCCAGTACACAAAGCTCTCCTGTTCTCTCTCTCTATCTCCCAGTACACAAAGCTCTCCTGTTCTCTCTCTACCTCCCAGTACACAAAGCTCTCCTGTTCTCTCTCTACCTCCCCAATACACAAAGCTCTCCTGTTCTCTCTCTCTATCCCCAATACACAAAATTCTCCTGTTCTCTCTCTACCTCCCCAGTACACAAAGCTCTCCTGTTCTCTCTCTCTATCTCCCAGTACACAAAGCTCTCCTGTTCTCTCTCTCTACCTCCCCAATACACAAAATTCTCCTGTTCTCTCTACCTCCCCAATACACAAAATTCTCCTGTTCTCTCTCTACCTCCCCAGTACACAAAGCTCTCCTGTTCTCTCTCTCTACCTCCCAGTACACAAAGCTCTCCTGTTCTCTCTCTACCTCCCCAATACACAAAATTCTCCTGTTCTCTCTCTACCTCCCCAGTACACAAAGCTCTCCTGTTCTCTCTCTCTCTACCTCCCCAATACACAAAATTCTCCTGTTCTCTCTCTACCTCCCCAGTACACAAAGCTCTCCTGTTCTCTCTCTACCTCCCAGTACACAAAGCTCTCCTGTTCTCTCTCTACCTCCCCAATACACAAAGCTCTCCTGTTCTCTCTCTCTATCTACCCAATACACAAAGCTCTCCTGTTCTCTCTCTCTATCTCCCCAATACACAAAGCTCTCCTGTTCTCTCTCTCTACCTCCCCAATACACAACATTCTCCTGTTCTCTCTCTACCTCCCCAATACACAAAGCTCTCCTGTTCTCTCTCTCTACCTCCCCAATACACAAAATTCTCCTGTTCTCTCTACCTCCCCAGTACACAAAGCTCTCCTGTTCTCTCTCTCTATCTCCCCAATACACAAAGCTCTCCTGTTCTCTCTCTACCTCCCCAGTACACAAAGCTCTCCTGTTCTCTCTCTCTATCTCCCAGTACACAAAGCTCTCCTGTTCTCTCTCTACCTCCCAGTACACAAAGCTCTCCTGTTCTCTCTCTCTACCTCCCCAATACACAAAGCTCTCCTGTTCTCTCTCTCTACCTCCCAATACACAAAGCTCTCCTGTTCTCTCTCTACCTCCCAGTACACAAAGCTCTCCTGTTCTCTCTCTACCTCCCCAATACACAAAGCTCTCCTGTTCTCTCTCTCTATCTCCCCAATACACAAAGCTCTCCTGTTCTCTCTCTACCTCCCCAATACACAACATTCTCCTGTTCTCTCTCTACCTCCCCAATACACAAAGCTCTCCTGTTCTCTCTCTACCTCCCCAATACACAAAATTCTCCTGTTCTCTCTACCTCAATACACAAAATTCTCCTGTTCTCTACCTCCCCAATACACAAAATTCTCCTGTTCTCTCTCTACCTCCCCAGTACACAAAGCTCTCCTGTTCTCTCTCTCTACCTCCCCAATACACAAAATTCTCCTGTTCTCTACCTCCCCAATACACAAAATTCTCCTGTTCTCTACCTCCCCAATACACAAAATTATCCTGTTCTCTCTCTACCTCCCCAGTACACAAAGCTCTCCTGTTCTCTCTCTCTATCTCCCAGTACACAAAGCTCTCCTGTTCTCTCTCTACCTCCCAGTACACAAAGCTCTCCTGTTCTCTCTCTACCTCCCCAATACACAAAGCTCTCCTGTTCTCTCTCTCTATCTACCCAATACACAAAATTCTCCTGTTCTCTCTCTACCTCCCCAGTACACAAAGCTCTCCTGTTCTCTCTCTCTATCTCCCAGTACACAAAGCTCTCCTGTTCTCTCTCTCTACCTCCCCAATACACAAAATTCTCCTGTTCTCTCTACCTCCCCAATACACAAAATTCTCCTGTTCTCTCTCTACCTCCCCAGTACACA
Organism: Oncorhynchus tshawytscha; assembly: GCF_018296145.1. Taxonomy (NCBI): domain Eukaryota; kingdom Metazoa; phylum Chordata; class Actinopteri; order Salmoniformes; family Salmonidae; genus Oncorhynchus; species Oncorhynchus tshawytscha. The sequence continues at coordinate 356,148 of NW_024609739.1, forward strand.
AAGCTCTCCTGTTCTCTCTCTCTATCTCCCCAGTACACAAAGCTCTCCTGTTCTCTCTCTACCTCCCCAGTACACAAAACTCTCCTGTTCTCTCTCTCTACCTCCCCAGTACACAAAGCTCTCCTGTTTCTCTCTCTACCTCCCAGTACACAAAACTCTCCTGTTCTCTCTCTACCTCCCCAGTACACAAAGCTCTCCTGTTCTCTCTCTACCTCCCAGTACACAAAGCTCTCCTGTTCTCTCTCTACCTCCCCAATACACAAAGCTCTCCTGTTCTCTCTCTCTATCTCCCCAATACACAAAGCTCTCCTGTTCTCTCTCTACCCTCCCAGTACACAAAGCTCTCCTGTTCTCTCTCTCTACCTCCCAGTACACAAAGCTCTCCTGTTCTCTCTCTACCTCCCAGTACACAAAGCTCTCCTGTTCTCTCTCTACCTCCCAGTACACAAAGCTCTCCTGTTCTCTCTCTCTATCTCCCAAGTACAAAACTCTCCTGTTCTCTCTCTATCTCCCCAATACACAAAGCTCTCCTGTTCTCTCTCTACCTCCCAGTACACAAAGCTCTCCTGTTCTCTCTCTACCTCCCAGTACACAAAGCTCTCCTGTTCTCTCTCTCTACCTCCCAGTACACAAAGCTCTCCTGTTCTCTCTCTCTACCTCCCAGTACACAAAGCTCTCCTGTTCTCTCTCTATCTCCCCAATACACAAAACTCTCCTGTTCTCTCTCTCTACCTCCCAGTACACAAAGCTCTCCTGTTCTCTCTCTATCTCCCCAATACACAAAGCTCTCCTGTTCTCTCTCTCTATCTCCCCAATACACAAAGCTCTCCTGTTCTCTCTCTCTATCTCCCCAATACACAAAGCTCTCCTGTTCTCTCTCTCTACCTCCCCAATACACAAAATTCTCCTGTTCTCTCTCTACCTCCCCAGTACACAAAGCTCTCCTGTTTCTCTCTCTACCTCCCAGTACACAAAACTCTCCTGTTCTCTCTCTACCTCCCCAGTACACAAAGCTCTCCTGTTCTCTCTCTACCTCCCCAGTACACAAAGCTCTCCTGTTCTCTCTCTCTACCTCCCCAATACACAAAATTCTCCTGTTCTCTCTCTACCTCCCCAGTACACAAAGCTCTCCTGTTCTCTCTCTACCTCCCAGTACACAAAGCTCTCCTGTTCTCTCTCTACCTCCCAGTACACAAACTCTCCTGTTCTCTCTCTACCTCCCAATACACAAAGCTCTCCTGTTCTCTCTCTCTACCTCCCCAATACACAAAGCTCTCCTGTTCTCTCTCTCTACCTCCCAGTACACAAAGCTCTCCTGTTCTCTCTCTACCTCCCCAATACACAAAGCTCTCCTGTTCTCTCTCTCTACCTCCCAGTACACAAAGCTCTCCTGTTCTCTCTCTCTACCTCCCCAATACACAAAGCTCTCCTGTTCTCTCTCTACCTCCCAGTACACAAAGCTCTCCTGTTCTCTCTCTCTACCTCCCAGTACACAAAGCTCTCCTGTTCTCTCTCTCTACCTCCCCAATACACAAAGCTCTCCTGTTCTCTCTCTCTACCTCCCAGTACACAAAGCTCTCCTGTTCTCTCTCTCTACCTCCCCAATACACAAAGCTCTCCTGTTTCTCTCTATCTCCCCAATACACAAAGCTCTCCTGTTCTCTCTCTCTACCTCCCCAATACACAAAAGCTCTCCTGTTCTCTCTCTACCTCCCAGTACACAAAGCTCTCCTGTTCTCTCTCTACCTCCCAGTACACAAAAGCTCTCCTGTTCTCTCTCTCTCTACCCCCAGTACACAAAGCTCTCCTGTTCTCTCTCTACCTCCCCAGTACACAAAGCTCTCCTGTTCTCTCTCTCTACCTCCCCAATACACAAAGCTCTCCTGTTTCTCTCTCTACCTCCCCAGTACACAAAGCTCTCCTGTTCTCTCTCTACCTCCCAGTACACAAAGCTCTCCTGTTCTCTCTCTCTACCTCCCAGTACACAAAACTCTCCTGTTCTCTCTCTACCTCCCAATACACAAAGCTCTCCTGTTCTCTCTCTCTACCTCCCCAATACACAAAGCTCTCCTGTCTCTCTCTCTACCTCCCAGTACACAAAGCTCTCCTGTTCTCTCTCTACCTCCCCAATACACAAAGCTCTCCTGTTCTCTCTCTCTACCTCCCAGTACACAAAGCTCTCCTGTTCTCTCTCTCTACCTCCCCAATACACAAAGCTCTCCTGTTCTCTCTCTCTACCTCCCAATACACAAAGCTCTCCTGTTCTCTCTCTCTACCTCCCCAGTACACAAAGCTCTCCTGTTCTCTCTCTACCTCCCCAGTACACAAAGCTCTCCTGTTCTCTCTCTACCTCCCCAGTACACAAAGCTCTCCTGTTCTCTCTCTACCTCCCCAGTACACAAAGCTCTCCTGTTCTCTCTCTACCTCCCCAATACACAAAGCTCTACCGCTGTATCCTTTGTGTGAATTAGTGGCGCCTTGCCAGGTTTGTAAATATGCTGGAAATGGACACAGGATGTTGTGTGGTGGTGTTTTTCGGGAAGGTTTATTCGTTGGATGAGGTCCATAATTCAGCGAACCGTGTTTCCAGGTTTTAATGAATGAATGTGAATGAATGAATGCGAGATCTCATTACATAACCGCATATCCTCAGCTGCCTCGTTTAGTCGTCGATGGCCGCCAGGTACACACGCCATCTGGGACGTTGGCCCTGTCGCACCGCCTATCAGAGGGAAGATATCCCTCTCTCCATCGCTCTTTCAATAGCCTAAATACTGAACGTCTGCCTCTTGTCTTTTCCTGCCCTGTCCTTCTTTCACTCTTCCAGATGTTCTACAGTAGATTTGTCTTTGTCTCTCTCCCTACATCTATCTATCTATCTATCTATCTATCTATCTATCTATCTATCTATCTATCTATCTATCTATCTATCTATCTATCTATCTATCTATCTATCTATCTATCTATCTATCTATCTATCTATCTATCTATCTATCTATCTATCTATCTATCTCCGTCTCACTCCCCTCACCGTCTCTCCTTTTTCCTCAGTAATGTCTTTGTAGTAATGTCTCTTACACACAACTAGGGCAGACAGCAAAGTGCAGTCAGTGAGAGAGAACCCTCTCCCCCCTCCCTATGCCTCCTCCAGAGATGTAGATAAATATTTCACTCACTATGCCACTCTCCACCCTGCCCATAATATCTTCCCCGATCTGAGGTAAGAGAAGCCAGCCACTGTCCACCCTGCCCATAATATCTTCCCCCATCTGAGGTAAGAGAAACCAGCCACTCTCCACCCTGCCCATAATATCTTCCCCATCTGAGGTAAGAGAAGCCAGCCACTCTCCACCCTGCCCATAATATCTTCCCCCATCTGAGGTAAGAGAAGCCAGCCACTCTGCACCCTGCCCATAATATCTTCCCCATCTGAGGTAAGAGAAGCCAGCCACTGCCCACCCTGCCCATAATATCTTCCCCATCTGAGGTAAGAGAAGCCAGCCACTGCCCACCCTGCCCATAATATCTTCCCCATCTGAGGTAAGAGAAGCCAGCCACTCTCCACCCTGCCCATAATATCTTCCTCCATCTGAGGTAAGAGAAGCCAGCCACTCTCCACCCTGCCCATAATATCTTCCCCCATCTGAGGTAAGAGAAGCCAGCTACTGCCCACCATGCTTCCAAGTCAGTGTACAATGTTTATTCACAAGCGTTTCAGGAGACAGAATCGGCGATAAACACAGAAAGTGATGAACCTACAGTGCCTTGCGAAAGTATTCGGCCCCCTTGAACTTTGCGACCTTTTGCCACATTTCAGGCTTCAAACATAAAGATATAAAACTGTATTTTTTTGTGAAGAATCAACAACAAGTGGGACACAATCATGAAGTGGAACGACATTTATTGGATATTTCAAACTTTTTTAACAAATCAAAAACTGAAAAATTGGGCGTGCAAAATTATTCAGCCCCCTTAAGTTAATACTTTGTAGCGCCACCTTTTGCTGTGATTACAGCTGTAAGTCGCTTGGGGTATGTCTCTATCAGTTATGCACATCGAGAGACTGACATTTTTTCCCATTCCTCCTTGCAAAACAGCTCGAGCTCAGTGAGGTTGGATGGAGAGCATTTGTGAACAGCAGTTTTCAGTTCTTTCCACAGATTCTCGATTGGATTCAGGTCTGGACTTTGACTTGGCCATTCTAACACCTGGATATGTTTATTTTTGAACCATTCCATTGTAGATTTTGCTTTATGTTTTGGATCATTGTCTTGTTGGAAGACAAATGTCCGTCCCAGTCTCAGGTCTTTTGCAGACTCCATCAGGTTTTCTTCCAGAATGGTCCTGTATTTGGCTCCATCCATCTTCCCATCAATTTTAACCATCTTACCTGTCCCTGCTGAAGAAAAGCAGGCCCAAACCATGATGCTGCCACCACCATGTTTGACAGTGGGGATGTTGTGTTCAGGGTGATGAGCTGTGTTGCTTTTATGCCAAACATAACGTTTTGCATTGTTGCCAAAAAGTTCAATTTTGGTTTCATCTGACCAGAGCACCTTCTTCCACATGTTTGGTGTGTCTCCCAGGTGGCTTGTGGCAAACTTTAAACAACACTTTTTATGGATATCTTTAAGAAATGGCTTTCTTCTTGCCACTCTTCCATAAAGGCCAGATTTGTGCATAATACGACTGATTGTTGTCCTATGGACAGAGTCTCCCACCTCAGCTGTAGATCTCTGCAGTTCATCCAGAGTGATCATGGGCCTCTTGGCTGCATCTCTGATCAGTCTTCTCCTTACATGAGCTGAAAATTTAGAGGGATGGCCAGGTCTTGGTAGATTTGCAGTGGTCTGATACTCCTTCCATTTCAATATCATCGCTTGCACAGTGCTCCTTGGGATGTTTAAAGCTTGGGAAATCTTTTTGTATCCAAATCCGGCTTTAAACTTCTTCACAACAGTATCTCGGACCTGCCTGGTGTGTTCCTTGTTCTTCATGATGCTCTCTGCGCTTTTAACGGACCTCTGAGACTATCACAGTGCAGGTGCATTTATACAGAGACTTGATTACACACAGGTGGAATGTATTTATCATCATTAGTCATTTAGGTCAACATTGGATCATTCAGAGATCCTCACTGAACTTCTGGAGAGAGTTTGCTGCACTGAAAGTAAAGGGGCTGAATAATTTTGCACGCCTAATTTTTCAGTTTTTGATTTGTTAAAAAAGTTTGAAATATCCAATAAATGTCGTTCCACTTCATGATTGTGTCCCACTTGTTGTTGATTCTTCACAAAAAAATACAGTTTTATATCTTTATGTTTGAAGCCTAAAATGTGGCAAAAGGTTGCAAAGTTCAAGGGGGCCGAATACTTTCGCAAGGCACTGTATATAGCCGCTATCCTTTACTTCTTCCTACCATATTACTGTACCTAGAATGACCCAGTATCTATCTCAATTGACTGGAGATTGTTGATGTCTAATCAACAGCAGGAGAAAGAATCACAGAATCGACACTAACCACAGAAGCCAGTCTATAGCCCCAATCGTTGCCCTTGGTCTCTTGTAGTATGGACCCATATACCTTACCCAGAATGGCCCAGTAGCTATCTCAATTGAGTGCAGATTGTTGGTACCGATTGACTGCAGCATGTGGCTGACTCATTGCAGGGTTTTATGGTGTGGAACGAACCCTCACTCTGCCTTCGAACAGCTTGCTATAAATGTTGATGGCCTTGATTTTGTGGGTCTCTAGCGCAGGCCTGCTGCTTCTGGGGCTGTTGGTGGTCTGAGTCTCGGTTTCTGGGGGTGTTGGTGGTCTGAGTCTGGGTTTCTGGGGGAGTTGGTGGTCTGAGTCTGGGTTTCTGGGGGAGTTGGTGGTCTGAGTCTGGGTTTCTGGGGAGTTGGTCGTCTGGGTTTCTGGGGGTGTTGGTGGTCTGAGTCTGGGTTTCTGGGGGTGTTGGTGGTCTGAGTCTGGGTTTCTGGGGAGTTGGTGGTCTGAGTCTGGGTTTCTGGGGAGTTGGTGGTCTGAGTCTGGGTTTCTGGGGGGGAGTTGGTCGTCTGGGTTTCTGGGGGTGTTGGTGGTCTGAGTCTGGGTTTCTGGGGGAGTTGGTGGTCTGAGTCTGGGTTTCTGGGGAGTTGGTGGTCTGAGTCTGGGTTTCTGGGGGGGGAGTTGGTCGTCTGGGTTTCGGGGGTGTTGGTGGTCTGAGTCTGGGTTTCTGGGGAGTTGGTGGTCTGAGTCTGGGTTTCTGGGGGGGGAGTTGGTCTGGGTCTGGGTTTCTGGGTTTCTGGGGGTGTTGGTGGTCTGAGTCTGGGTTTCTGGGGAGTTGGTGGTCTGAGTCTGGGTTTCTGGGGAGTTGGTGGTCTGAGTCTGGGTTTCTGGGGAGTTGGTGGTCTGAGTCTGGGTTTCTGGGGAGTTGGTGGTCTGTGTTTCTGGGGGAGTTGGTGGTCTGAGTCTGGGTTTCTGGGGGGTTGGTGGTTTGAGTCTGGGTTTCTGGGGGGTTGGTGGTCTGGGTTTCTGGGGAGTTGGTGGTCTGGGCTTCTGGGGAGTTGGTGGTCTGGGTTTCTGGGTATGGGGGAGATGGTGGTCTGAGTCTGGGTTTCTGGGGAGTTGGTGGTCTGAGTCTGGGTTTCTTGGTGGTCTGAGTCTGGGTTTCTGGGGGGGGAGTTGATGGTTTGAGTCTGGGTTTCTGGGGAGTTGGTTTGTTTGAGTCTGGGTTTCTGGGGAGTTGGTTTGTTTGAGTCTGGGTTTCTGGGGAGTTGGTGGTTTGAGTCTGGGTTTCTGGGGAGTTGGTGGTTTGAGTCTGGGTTTCTGGGGAGTTGGTGGTTTGAGTCTGGGTTTCTGGGGGATTTGGTGGTTTGAGTCTGGGTTTCTGGGGGAGTTGGTGGTCTGCGTCCGGGTTTCTTGTGGAAAGTCCTATGACAAATGTATGTGTAAAATCCCCCATACAAAGACACTTTGATTGATGCAGGTGTTTAATTGGTTTGAGGGTTTACCTTGTGATTACGACACTTCAGATGAGAACACTGTATGCTTACTGTTTCTCTCCCCGTTGCTGTAGATGGACCGTCTATCCTCTTATATTTATTGTATTTGTGTGATTAGATACATGTTCACATGGCCTAGACTAGAGAAAGCTTTATGGCATGCACTCCAAAGCATTTGTAAAACATTCTGGCTTCTTCCTTATCTTGAAACCTGCTGGCTTCTGGGGCCTGTTCAGGAGAGTGCAAAGTTAAAGCCTATGGTGTCGTTATGTAACTCTTCCTTACCGTGGCTTTTAGACAATCTCCATCCTTTCTTCCCCATATCGTCTGGACATCCCAAACTCAAACACTGACAAATTCAATCGAAATCGAAATATGTCATGAGTGTTATGATCATATTATAACCGGTTATGACACTGTGTGTCAAGTAAAGTGTTGCCACTTCACCTTTGTGTCTACAACAACCAAAATAATCATAACTATTGGGGTGGGCTCACTTTCAAGAATGTTTGTTGCAGTCATGTTTTTTTTCCCAAGACGGCTCTCAGTTCAATAGTACACTATGTCAAACCAGCTTATTGTTAATTTCAATGAAATTCCTTGATTTTGACTGGCATTGGAACTGGTGGACTGTGGGGGTGCTGCTCGGACTGGAATCTTGTGGTGGATGTCCATTAAAACGCAGGCGATTGGGCTGATGATATTTTATTAGATGAAATAGGATAAATGGTAAAGGATGGGTAGTTAATCTGAAACAGTAAGCACATAACTAGGAACATCAAATTGCCTACAACATGGAGTAGGACAAATAGGGCTGGAAACAGGAAACACATGATAGACAAAATGTCAAACAAATGAAGAGGAGCACAGCACTTCCATTTCAAACACACATCCAGGTAAAGGGAGAAACAGGCAGGTGAGGCCATTTTATGGAAGAGAGTGAGAGGAAGTTCCGCCTTCTGTGGTAGACTGGAGAGAAGTCTATGGTGATTGGTTAAAAGCAAGTCCATCAGGAGGTGTGCATCACATGGGTGCATCCATAAAGAGCCTATTAAATGGATAGAGGGGCTGTGTCAAACCCTCAAAGTTCCAGAATGTGGTGAAAATGGCAGCCATATGGGTCAGGGAGAAATCCAAACCAGTCTAATTGGAATGAATGGCAGGGGCATAATCCTGACTTTACTTATCCATGAAAATCAAACTAAGGCATGTGATATATCAGTGTTATAAAATTGTCAACCTAAAATAGTCATTTAATTATATATACAGTTTATAACAATTCTCTATAAATAGCCTCTAAAATATATGTACACAGACCATACAACTTGTCTAAGTCCCATCATCAACTGATTCTAGCCAGTGTATGTATAGCTGTGGATTGACTGCATCGTTTGGTTGGAATGTTGGCAGTGAATTTGAAAGGTTTATGGATTCATTCCTCTAAAACTGGATGGCTAGCTAACCAAAAATACAGTGCAGATACATGGCAAACTATGGTTGACCTACTCCCTGACCAAAATGGCTGACCTTTATCCATCATAAGAAGGTTCCCACCAAACTATGGTTGACCTACTCCCTGACCAAAATGGCTGACCTTTATTCATCATAAGAAGGTCCCCACCAAACTATGGTTGACCTACTCCCTGACCAAAATGGCTGACCTTTATTCATCATAAGAAGGTTCCCACCAAACTATGGGTTGACCTACTTTATCCCTGACCAAAATGGCTGACCTTTATCCATCATAAGAAGGTTCCCACCAAACTATGGTTGACCTACTCCCTGACCAAAATGGCTGACCTTTATCCATCATAAGAAGGTTCCCACCAAACTATGGTTGACCTACTCCCTGACCAAAATGGCTGACCTTTATCCATCATAAGAAGGTTCCCACCAAACTATGGTTGACCTACTCCCTGACCAAAATGGCTGACCTTTATCCATCATAAGAAGGTCCCCACCAAACTATGGTTGACCTACTCCCTGACCAAAATGGCTGACCTTTATCCATCATAAGAAGGTTCCCACCATTCTATTTTTGGGGGGACTAATTATATGGGTGCATCTCAATTGTGTTCCTTGATTCGTCACATCCTCTCTGCCTGTCTCCTTCTAAAAATGAATTAGGGAGAAGGTACAAGGGGAGGAACCTCAGATGACCTCCAATGCCTTTTTTAGGTGAGAGTCGACATGAGGAATCAATGAAATACAATTGAGACTCACTCACAGACCAAAATCAGTACAAATTGAAGGAGTCAGATAAAACATGGGACATGAAAAAGGACAATAATCTCAACCAGTACATTACAACCCAGTAAAGTATAGACCCGGAGACCAATGGTGATTAATGGTTGTACAAGTTGTGTTTATTCCATGTGATTTACAAGGATTTAAATAATGACCAAAACGTACAAAATCTGTGTGCTGGAAGCCCAAGCCTATGTACATGAGTTAGTCAGCAGTGATGTCCCAGCCCTCCCCAATACAATCTCTAGAACCATAGATTTTATTTTCAACTCTGACCTTTTCATTTTGGTACCTTGTCTCCAGTGCGATGTGCGGCAAATATTTGATTCCTTTATTTTTGTAAATGTTTTACTACATTACATGTATGAACAATGAGCTGGCAAAATATCTATGTACATTTAGAGAGGACTATGTATTCATCCACAGAATACAGAAATACTGTGGTAAAATATGACATCTGCTTGGAGTTATGAGTCTAGCCCCATGAGAAACAGATTGGTGTGTTGACCGGACACAATAATAATAATAATAGCTATTATTATTAATAATAAGGAGAGGAGCCATCTGAAACATTCACTCTCCGTATAGAACTATTATGATATTTTTTAAAGGAGGGCAATCATTCTCAAGCCCAGATTTTTAAATTTCAGCATATCATATAAAAATAATGTAACATTAAGACAAGAGTAGACAAGAATTGCACAAGAATAATCATAAGGTAATCTCATATGAAACATTTAAAACGTCCGGCATTAGTATGAATATTTCTTTAATTGGGATGATGGTGTTTTGCTCAGGTAGGCGGAGCCATCCTTTGTGATGCCACTTGGCACAGGGCTCACCTGTTGCATGGTGGTCCGGCACGGCCAATTCTATCCATATTATTGTATTATTGACCGTCAAACCAAACTTAAACAAGAGGAAAAGAGCCAACCAGAAGTCCTTTACCTCGTCCCCATTCAAATACACACAATTGTCCGTTACAGTCCAGACCTTGGGTGACCATGGTATAGAGTTCAAAGGTCAAGGTCCAATTGAATGCAGAACAGGGGCTAGAGTTGTGGCTGCTTCAATGAAAGTCTACATTCACATATCTGACTGACATCTGTTACTAAGCAGTCCCTTAACTGTGTGTGTCTGTGTGTGTACAGATAGTCCATGGGTCCAATGTTTGTGGTTTGTGGGAAGATGTCCTCGTTTTGTAATCAACCTTAAACACCAAGTTCGTTAGAGAGTGTCCATGTTTGTAGTCCTTTGACACAGAGACAGAAGGGTCCACATTTGTAGTCCTTTTTGCATTGTGTGTGAGGGTCCATGTTTAAGGCTGGCTACATTCTTTGCATTCCACAGTAATAGACATGGGCGTCCGGCATTGCCCTGCGAATGAGATCACACCACTTATCCAGAGAGTCCCCAAACCCCGCCTCCTATCCACCGGCCCCGCCCCTCCCTCGTTACCAGTCATTCCAAAATGGACTCCATGCGCCTCACAAGCCACAAGCTAAACCTTTTCAGCATTTCCCAACAAAACAAGTATAGAAAGAAAATGATGAATCTAATAATAACCTATTTTAAACAAATTAAATCTGGACACGGGTATAGCGTGTGGTTTAAAAACAATTCCTCCCTGTGTCAAAGGTCAATTAGTCTCAAATAAACAAACAACGTTTTGCCACTCAAATTTCTCAAAATATGTCTAAAAAAAATAATCTGCTGTAAAAATCAAAGACTGATATATGATAAAAACAGGAGTCTGTTGAACTAGCAACTTTTTATTTTTAAAGTAACATTTGCTACATCATCTCTCATAGCAGTCCACTATCCTCTCCAACTAGATGGAACTGATAAACAAATGTCCCTCCACTTTCCTCTGGGTTGCCAGTACTGGACAACAAAATCCCCCAAAACATCAACACGCAAACCTAGTGCTGGAGAATTGGCTTTGCTCTAAAAACCAACAAAGACAAAAAGACTGTTAGGGGTGGGGTTCTTAGCAGCATAATGGTCTAGATATTCTCATTCAGCTTGTCGAAGGGGTGAAAAGAGAGAGACAAAAAAGAAAAGCAAGGAGCAGAGGAACAGCAGTAGGAAGAGGAAAAACATGAGATATAACCAAATGGTTCCACCCCCCCCAGTCAGGAAAAAAAAAAAGAGTGATTGACTGACTGACTGACCAACCAACTGACTGCCTGCCTGAAAAATAGGAGGGGAGGGCTGACCATGGAAAATGGAAAAATAGAACTGACTGTTGCCCCCTACAGGTCTAGACAGAGAGGTGCACCATCACCCCAAGGGTAAAAGTTCATGCTCCGCCCCTGCAGGCAGGCTAAGGCGTCAACAGGACAAGGAAAAGGAGGGTGGGAAGAGAGCAAGAGAGAGGAGTGTGTGAGAGAGAGACACACAGCGCAGCGCCAAACGGCATCATGCAGAGGTTGCGGCGGAGCGGGTTTTTCGGCCAGTGAGGTCACACACGTCGCCGCATAAGAGGGTTGCTCGTGCCGTGCAGCTCCGTTGGGGGGCCTCTAGAGGGCCAGCTCTCTGCAAGGCACACACACAGAGGTGGACAGGCGGGTGGTATACGCTATTAGAAAATAGTGGTCTCATACTTGGTGTTTGCTCCTCTCTTGGCCTCCTGCCCTGGTTCCACTATCCATGGCACGTTGGCATGACCCTTCTGCTCCATCGACGGCTGCTCCATCTGAGAGAGGGAGAAGGAGTGAGAGTAGGGAGAGAGAGAGAGGATGGAGAGAGAGAGGGATGGTTAAACATTGTCAGAGAAAAAATGGGATAATAATACATGTCAGGAGAGAGAGAGAGAGAGAGAGAGAGAGAGGGGGTCTGGGCTGAGAGAACAGGAGAGAGAGGGGGTCTGGGCTGAGAGAACAGGAGAGAGAGGGGGTCTGGGCTGAGAGAACAGGAGAGAGAGAGACGGATCTGGGGCTGAGAGAACAGGATAGAGAGAGAGAGAGGGGTCTGCGCTGAGAGAACAGGAGAGAGAGAAAGGGTCTGGGCTGAGAGAACAGGAGAGAAAGGGAGTTAGAGAGAGAGACAGACGGGTCTGGGGCTGAGAGAACAGGAGAGAGAGGGGGTCTGGGCTGAGAGAACAGGAGAGAGAGGGGGTCTGGGCTGAGAGAACAGGAGAGAGAGAGTGGTCTGGGGCTGAGAGAACAGGAGAGAGTGAGAGAGGGGTCTGCGCTGAGAGAACAGGAGAGAGAGAAAGGGGTCTGGGGCTGAGAGAACAGGATAGAGAGAGAGAGGGGCCTCGGGCTGAGAGAACAGAGAGAGAGAGAGGGGCCTCGGGCTGAGAGAACAGGAGAGAGAGAGAGGGGTCTGGGGCTGAGAGAACAGAGAGAGAGAGAGAGTGAGAGAGGGGTCTGGGGCTGAGAGAACAGGAGAGAGAGAGTGAGAGAGGGGTCTGGGGCTGAGAGAACAGGAGAGAGAGAGAGTGAGAGAGGGGTCTGGGGCTGAGAGAACAGGAGAGAGAGAGAGTTATAGTGGAGAGGCACGATCACAGACTTCCACACCAACACTTAAATATGGAGGCACTTGCTTTAGGTCTGAAAATATATTGTTGGCCTCATATCAACGTACGTATCACAATGTAGTTTAATGAGGAAAGAAAAGAAAACAGTATATAATATTACAAATAATCTCCGTACTCTAAACCCCACAACATCTTCCCATGGCTGAAAATGACTTGTTCAAGACCAGGCTATGCTCTTTCCCCGTCAAAAGTTTACTTTTCAACAACCAATCAAAATGCTCATTCTGGTTGCCGAGGGTGCTTTCCTTCCACCACATTGGTCCGTGATAGACTAAAAGATGATTTGGGGAGTGGGTCCCTACCTGTGAACACTGCAATGCTGAAACTGGAAGAATGTATGAACGCGCGCACGCACACACACGTACACACACACACGATCTGAGTGGAGTTGACAGAGGCAGGACCAACCACAGAGACAAACAAAAGATCTATAGAGTGATCAAAGTGTATGGAGACAAAAACAACAAAGAGAGCAGACAGTCAAGAGTAAGAAAGAAAGGAGAAGGGAGGAAGACCTGAAAGGGAACTTTGTGAGGGTGACGGAGGAGGAGTGGTGGAGGAGGAGGAAGAGGAGGGTGGAGAGGAGGCCGGTGGGGGGTGTATATGTGACCCAGCGACCAACGGCTAGAGGGGTACATGATGACCTATAGGGGGAGGAACACAGAGGTCACAGAGAGGTCAAAGGGGGCCTGCTCGGCAACAGCACGGCAACAACACTGAAACCGTATGGTAACAGTTCAGTAACGTCATAGTAACACCACTGCAACGCCATAACAACACAGCTGCAACGATGGTAACACCAGGGACACTCCAAAGGAACACTTCATGCAGATAGAAGAACACACATACACACACAAGGACGATGTAGAGAAAGGAGGACAAGACAGAGGAAGATTAAAAACTAAGCCGTATCGGTCTCACCAGGAGAGAAGGAGGAGGAGAGGAGAGAAGGAGGAGAGGAGAGAAGAAGAAGAGGAGGAGGAGAGAAGGAGAAGAGAAGAGGAGAGAAGGAGAAGAGGAGAGAAGGAGAAGAGGAGGATGAGAGGACAGAAGGAGAGGAGAGTAGGAGAGAAGGAGGAGAGAAGGAGAAGAGGAGGATGAGAGGACAGAAGGAGAGGAGAGGAAAGTAGGAGGAGAAGAGGAGAGAAGGAGGAGAGAAGGAGAAGAGGAGGAGGAGAGTAGGAGGAAAGGAGAGAGGAGGAACAGTAATCCACAGGTTTACACAGACATAAGTGCTGCAAAATAATGACTGTGAACAGCTGCTGGTGGGCATATTAAGTGAATCCTGCAGCATGCTTCACTGTAGTTCCATCCGCAGCACTACACAAGCTATTAACTACATTCCCACACACACACACACAACACAAACACACGCGCACACACACATGCAGGCATATGCTCAAAAGCACACACGCGCACAGACACACTTTCAGAGCAGGCGGTTAATGGTTAATGTAACAGCAGCGGAGTCATGCCATCGTCCATCTCTGTGACATGAGCACACACACACACACACAGAACACACACACAGATGAGACAGAGGGAAAGAAAACCTCACATCTCCAACCCACTAGATAAGACAATTACAATTTTAGATAGCAGCACTACTATGACCACATATATTATATGACCTCCAACAGCACAGAGAGAGAGACAAAGCTGTCCCCTGACTCATTTTACCTGTCCCCTGACTCACTTTATCTGTCCCCTGACTCACTTTTACCTGTCCCCTGACTCACTTTTACCTGTCCCCTGACTCACTTTTACCTGTCCCCTGACTCACTTTTACCTGTCCCCTGACTCACTTTTACCTGTCCCCTGACTCACTTTTACCTGTCCCCTGACTCACTTTTACCTGTCCCCGACTCACTTTTACATGTCCCCTGACTCACTTTATCCTGTCCCCTGACTCACTTTATCCTGTCCCCTGACTCACGTTACCTGTCTCCTGACTCACTTTACCTGTCTCCTGACTCACTTTACCTGTCTCCTGACTCACTTTATCTGTCCCCTGACTCACTTTACCTGTCCCCTGACTCACTTTACCTGTCCCCTGACTCACTTTACCTGTCCCCTGACTCACTTTATCTGTCCCCTGACTCACTTTCTGTCCCTGACTCACTTTATCTGTCCCCTGACTCACTTTATCTGTCCCCTGACTCACTTTACCTGTCCCCTGACTCACTTTATCCTGTCTCCTGACTCACGTTACCTGTCTCCTGACTCACTTTACCTGTCCCCTGACTCACTTTCTGTCCCCTGACTCACTTTATCTGTCCCCTGACTCACTTTATCTGTCCCCTGACTCACTTTATCTGTCCCCTGACTCACTTTACCTGTCCCCTGACTCACTTTATCCTGTCCCCTGACTTTACTTGTCTCCTGACTCACTTTATCTGTCCCCTGAATCACTTTATCTGTCCCCTGACTCACTTTACCTGTCCCCTGACTCACTTTACCTGTCTCCTGACTCACTTTATCTGTCCCCTGACTCACTTTACCTGTCCCCTGACTCACTTTACCTGTCCCCTGACTCACTTTATCTGTCCCCTGACTCACTTTTATCTGTCCCCTGACTCACTTTTATCTGTCCCCTGACTCACTTTTATCTGTCCCCTGACTCACTTTTATCTGTCCCCTGACTCACTTTTATCTGTCCCCTGACTCACTTTATCTGTCCCCTGACTCACTTTACCTGTCCCCTGACTCACTTTATCTGTCCCCTGACTCACTTTATCTGTCCCCTGACTCACTTTACCTGTCTCCTGACTCACTTTATCTGTCCCCTGACTCACTTTATCTATCCCCTGACTCACTTTATCTGTCCCCTGACTCACTTTCTGGAAGGGGACATTAGTACTGTGTTCTGTACATGAGAAGCCAGCACAAATAGCACTTACCTCACTCATAGTATGCTTCCCAAATGGCAACCTATTCCTTTATAGTGCACATGTTTGACCAGGGCCCATGCAATATATAGGGAATACGGTGCCACATTTGGGCCGTGACCATACTCATATAGCCCAGTAAATCCACATGGGAACACTATACAGAATAATGCTTTTAAGGATCCAGTGGTGTACAGTGCATGTCTATGGTAAATCTAACTGTCCGTCTAGGTCTATTTTAAAGCTCCAGGAACTGGAATCCAAGGGGAGGCTGTGGGGACAGACAGGCACTGTGGCTGGGGTAGATGGCTCTGGCAACGTCTACCTGCGTGGGACTGGGAGAGAGCCATGGACAGAGCCAACACTAATACACACATAGCTGAGAGATGCACACACACCCATAAAGCTGAGATGCGCGCGCGTACACACACACACACACACACACACACACACACACACACACACACACACACACACACACACACACACACACACACACACACACACACACACACACACACACACACACACACACACACTGTGAGCAGGGCTGGGCTCCACAGAGCTCTATGTAAACAGCCCTCATCAATCACCCATCGCTGTCAGAGACTGCAGAGAGAGAAAGATAAAGTGGGTCTTTTACAGATCAAACATCCATCTACACCCGTGATGTAGTGGTCAGAAAATAGGTGGGTAAACTCTGATCGCAGTGGAAAAGTAACGCTTCCTTTTCTTTCAATGCATTATTGAAAGGTGGGTAAAATGTGTTTACTTTCATTTACCCTATACTACACCTCTACTACGCCTCTACTATGCCTCTGCTACGCCTCTGCTACGCCTCTGCTACGCCTCTACTACGCCTCTACTACGCCTCTACTACGCCTCTACTACGCCTCTACTACGCCTCTACTACGCCTCTACTACGCCTCTACTACGCCTCTACTACGCCTCTACTACGCCTCTGCTACGCCTCTACTACACCTCTACTACACCTCCGACCCGCACCTCTGACCCGCACCTCTGACCCGCACCTCTGACCAGCACCTCTGACCAGCACCTCCGACCCGCACCTCCGACCCGCACCTCCGACCCGCACCTCCGACCCGCACCTCCGACCCGCACCTCCGACCCGCACCTCTGACCTGCACCTCTGACCTGCACCTCCGACCCACACCTCTGACCTACACCTCCGACCCACACCTCTGACCTACACTCCAGGCTCAGTGTGGCCAAGACACACACACACACACACACACACACACACACACAACCATCGATAACCACAACAGACCACTTTGAAAAAGGAGTGAGTTAACGCTAAACACACCAACACACTCACAATAACATGCTAACACTGATAACAATGCAAACAAAGGCATTGAAGGAGCTTAGAGATGTTCACTCTAATGTACCTGTACTGGAAACAGAGGACAGGTGAGAGGTCATGGGAGACACTATAGGCTAGTGGATGTTGATGAGAGGTGAAAGGTGAGAGGTCATAGGAAAGGGAAGTAGTTGTGTGATGGGGAGGGTTGGCTGCAGTATTATGTGGGACTTATAAAGGCTTATTTTGACAGGTGAAAGGTGAGAGGTCGTGGAACAGCGTGGTATAGGAGCTTACAGTTGGTCTAGACAGTACGGTATGGCTCGCACAGAGGTGTTGACGAAAGGTGAGAGGTCGTGGAACAGCGTGGTATAGGAGCTTACAGTTGGTCTAGACAGTACGGTATGGCTCGCACAGAGGTGTTGACGAAAGGTGAGAGGTCGTGGAACAGCGTGGTATAGGAGCTTACAGTTGGTCTAGACAGTACGGTATGGCTCGCACAGAGGTGTGGACGAAAGGTGAGAGGTCGTGGAACAGCGTGGTATAGGAGCTTACAGTTGGTCTAGACAGTACGGTATGGCTCGCACAGAGGTGTTGACGAAAGGTGAGAGGTCGTGGAACAGCGTGGTATAGGAGCTTACAGTTGGTCTAGACAGTACGGTATGGCTCGCACAGAGGTGTTGACGAAAGGTGAGAGGTCGTGGTGGAGGTTGTAGTAGAGGGTAAAGGTTAAACGGAGGGTATAAACTAGTGTCATTACTCACAGACTTGCGGATGTTGACGCGGGGCTTGGGGACGGGCTTGTTGGGCTTGATGTCAAAGCTCTCTGGCAGCGTGGAGGAGCCATGGCCACTCTTCCTGGCCTGTAGGGCCAGCTGGTAGGCTACTTCAAAGGCCTGGCCCAGGGTCAGGATGATCTCATACGCCAGGTTCTGTTAAAAACACACACACAAACATGCATGCACCCACACACACGGAATGTCATAAACACACATATACGCATGTAATGTTACGCATGTATGCGCACGCACTTACGAACACACACACGCAAACCTGCCATTTCATCATGACAGTAGTTCTCAAACCAGGAAGTAACTAATTATTAAAGCCACTTGTCCCCCTCACAGACAGAGGGTGCTGTGTGCGTGTGAGACTCACCATGTCGACCTGCTCACAGACAGTGTGTGTGACTCACCACATCGACCTCCTCACAGACATTGTGTGTGACTCACCACGTCGACCTGCTCACAGACAGTGTGTGTGACTCACCACGTCGACCTCCTCACAGACAGTGTGTGTGACTCACCACGTCGACCTCCTCACAGACAGTGTGTGTGACTCACCACGTCGACCTCCTCACAGTGTGTGTGACAGTGTGTGTGACTCACCACGTCGACCTCCTCACAGACAGTGACTCACAGTGTGTGTGACTCACCACGACCTCCTCACAGACGACCTCCTCACAGACAGTGTGTGTGACTCACCACGTCGACCTCCTCACAGACAGTGTGTGTGACTCACCACGTCGACCTCCTCACAGACAGTGTGTGTGACTCACCACGTCGACCTCCTCACAGACAGTGTGTGTGACTCACCACATCGAAGGCAGTGAAGACATGGCAGTAGTGGTGGCTGGACTTGAGGTCTTTGGTGATGTAGGCAAACGTGGACAGATCCTCAGGATCCTGGGCCGCACATGAGATGTTACGGATCTCATGCTCAGCTATGATGTTCTAGAGAGAGAGACAGAGGGAGAGACAGAGAAAGAGAAATGGAGAGAGAAAGAGAGAGAGGGAAGGAAGGAGAGAGTGTGGGAGAGATACAGAGAGAGAGAAAGACCGAGAGAGAGAGGGAGGGAGGGAAGGAAGTTCAGACTTTTGATCTTGTGAAACCGACAATGAGACAGTGCTGTTCAGAGTAATGGTGCTTCCACCCAGTGCTGAGAGTAATGGGTTGCTGAGTTCTTATCTTTACAGAAAGTTTATGTGATGGAAGTTCAGACAGTGCTTTGATCTTGTGAAACCGTAATGGTGCTTCCACCCAGTGCTGTTCAGTTTTCCCCATCAGTAATGGTGCTTCCACCCAGTGCTGTTCAGTTCTTACTCTCAGTAATGGTGCTTCCACCCAGTGCTGTTCAGTTCTTACTCTCAGTAATGGTGCTTCCACCCAGTGCTGTTCAGTTCTTACTCATCAGTAATGGTGCTTCCACCCAGTGCTGTTCAGTTCTTACTCTCAGTAATGGTGCTTCCACCCAGTGCTGTTCAGTTCTTACTCTCAGTAATGGTGCTTCCACCCAGTGCTGTTCAGTAATGGTGCTTCCACCCAGTGCCTTCCCCATCAGTAAAGTGCTGTTGTTCTTCCAGTAATGGTGCTTCCACCCAGTGCTGTTCAGTTCTTACTCTCAGTAATGGTGCTTCCACCCAGTGCTGTTCAGTTCTTACTCTCAGTAATGGTGCTTCCACCCAGTGCTGTTCAGTTTTCCCCCATCAGTAATGGTGCTCCACCCAGTGCTGTTCAGTGCTGTTCAGTAATGGTTTCCACCCCCCATCAGTAATGGTGCTTCCACCCAGTGCTGTTCAGTCAGTAATGGTGCTTCCAGTAATGGTGCTTCCGCCCAGTGCTGTTCAGTTCTTACTCTCAGTAATGGTGCTTCCGCCCAGTGCTGTTCAGTTCTTACTCTCAGTAATGGTGCTTCCACCCAGTGCTGTTCAGTTTCCCCCCCATCAGTAATGGTGCTTCCACCCAGTGCTGTTCAGTTTTCCCCCCATCAGTAATGGTGCCGGAGGAAAGAAAGCCTCTCACCTTGTTTGTAGCGTCAATGAACTTGACTCCCTTGTAGGAGACGGACAGAACAATGGTCGGGACTTTCTTCATCTGTTCTGTAGACTTCTGTAGAGAGAGAGAGAGAGAGAGAGAGAGACGGAGACAGAAAGAGGGAAGAGTCTGAGTTAACATTTGATGTCAATTAGACTGATGGCCACCAACACAAGGCTAACAAGACGGTCTCACCGTCTACCTTCACAGCAGAACGATAAAACCCTGCAATAACAATCTCTTCATAATATAATACCATTTTAGAGAGAGTGGGAACTATGGTTGCAAAACTTTCAATAAATTCCGTTTTCTTTTCAGAGATCCTGGGTTGGATGATTCTGGATTCACGACTTATTCCCTCCTGATTCCGTGAATCCTCAAACCGGGATTTCGGGAAAGGCAGGGAATTTATTGAACGTTTCTGGAATTGTGCAACCCCAGTGGGGACAGATAGAGATGAGAGCTTATGAGATGAGAGCTCAACAAAGCTTATAACGAGATAGAATACGAGGGAAGGGGTGGGAAGAGAGAGAGAGAAAGATGAAATCAACACAAGCTTATAACTAAGCAGAAAAAGAGGAAGATGGGGATGAGATCACTGCACAGAGAGAGCCAGCCTATCAACACACTCTCCTCTTTACTAGCAGAATCAATTCCAATCTTCTAAAAGTTCAAAGGTTACCCCATGCCTTATGGAAAACAATGGGTGCAAATGACATTTTCAAAACGTATAGATTTCACCCTTGGAGGCCCAATATAACTATCAGCTTTCAACCCATAAATATTCCTCCTACATTCCTTTCTTCTATTCCCTTTCTATTCCCACCTAGTCAGACTGACAGCGGCATGTTTCTTTCTATTCCCACCCAGACTTACTATCACCCGCTCTAGTCTGACAGCGGCATGTTTCTTTCTATTCCCACCCAGACTTACTATCACCCGCTCTAGTCTGACAGCTTTCATCCCACCCAGACTTACTTTCTAGTCTCTATTCTTTCTATTCCCACCCAGACTTACTATCACCATGTTTCTTTCTATTCCCACCCAGACTTACGCTCTAGTCTGACAGCGGCATGTTTCTTTCCCCTTCTCCCATTGTTAAGCTCATTATGCACTGTCGCAGTGGGGAATGATGTGACTTCAAATCACTATCACCCTAGTACCATTATTCCACCTGTCAGGGATTTCATATATTCAACAGATCCTGTATGAATTCCTCTCCCCCCCCCTGCTCTCACTCTCTGTGTTTCCTCAACATCAGCATATTTCTAGTGCAGCGGTTCCCTGTCAAGATCACGGGCTTATGAGGGCCGACAAACGCAGCGCTGCGAGACACAAAGACAGAAGACGGGGGAGCAGAGGGAATTACATATGCACATGGACCATGTTGATACTGTGGCCACAAGCATGGAAATATAGAGAGAAAAGTGAGATGGAGAAGGGGGGATGGGGAAGTATAACAGGACACAGGTACAGTAGGTACATCGAGAGCAGAGCTCCAAATTTAATGACCCTTGAAGTCTGACAATAAAAACAACAGCATCAATTGTTTTGGCAGATCAAGATAAACCGAGAGAGGGAGGGAGGGAGGGAGAGAGAGGCTCTCTCTGAGGTGTCTGCAGCATGGTGAGCTGCTCTCAGATGTGACCAAACAGATAAAGATGAGGAGAAGAAAGGACGTTGCGGGGCAGGCATAGTACCCATATTAATCATCTGCTTCCGCACTTCCACACTGCAGTAACTCGAGAGAGAGAGAGAGAGAGAGAGAGAGAGAGAGAGAGAGAGAGAGAGAGGAGAGAGAGAGAGAGAGAGAGAGAGAGAGAGAGAGAGAGAGAGAGAGAAGGGGAAGGAAGAGAGAGAGAGAGAGAAGGGGGAAGAGAGAGAGAGAAAGAGAAGGGGGAAGAGAGAGAGAGAGAGAGAGAGAGAGAAGGGGGAGAGAGAGAGAGAGAGAGAGAAGGGGGAAGAGAGAGAGAGAGAAGAGAGAAGAGAGAGAGAGAAGAAGGGGGAAAGAGAGAGAGAGAGAAGGGGGAAGAGAGAGAGAGAGAGAGAAGGGGGAAGAAGAGAGAGAGAGAGGAAGAAGGGGGAGAGAGAGAGAGAGAGAAGGGGGAAGAGAGAGAGAGAAGAGGGAAGAGAGAGAGAGAAGAGAAGAGAGAGAGAGAAGAAGGGGGAAGAGAGAGAGAGAAGAAGAGAGGGAGAAGGGGGAGAGAGAGAGAGAGAGAAGGGGGAAGAGAGAGAGAGAGAGAAGAAGGGGGAAGAGAGAGAGAGAGAAGAAGGGGAAGAGAGAGAGAGAGAGAGAAGAAGGGGAAGAGAGAGAGAGAGAGAGAAGGGGGAGAGAGAGAGAGAGAGAGAGAGAAGGGGGAAGAGAGAGAGAGAAGAAGGGGGGAGAGAGAGAGAGAGAAGAAGGGGGAAGAGAGAGAGAGAGAAGAAGGGGGAAGAGAGAGAGAGAGAAGAAGAGAAGGAGAGAGAGAGAGAGAGAAGAAGGGGGAAGAGAGAGAGAGAAGAAGGGGGAAGAGAGAGAGAGAGAGAAGGGGGAAGAGAGAGAGAAGAAGGGGGAAGAGAGAGAGAGAGAGAAGGGGGAAGAGAGAGAGAGAGGGAAGAGAGAGAAGAAGGGGGAGAGAGAGAGAGAAGGGGGAAGAGAGAGAGAGAGAGAAGAAGGGGGGAAGAGAGAGAGAGAGAAGGGGGAAGAGAGAGAGAGAGAAGGGGGAAGAGA
>NW_024609740.1:0-12500 GCF_018296145.1 Oncorhynchus tshawytscha
ACCAAGGACACAGGACGGTAAATTGGTGGTTGAAGCTATCCCTCTAGTGGTGTGGGGGCTGTGCTTTGCCAAAGTGGGTGGGGTTATATCCTTCCTGTTTGGCCCTGTCCGGGGTATCGTCGGCTGGGGCCACCGTGTCTTCCTCCTGTCTCAGCCTCCAGTATTTTTGCTGCAGTAGTTGATGTGTCTGGGAGAAAGTCTGTTATATCTGGAGTATTTCTTCTGTCTTATCCAGTGTCCTGTATGAATTTAAGTATGCTATCTCTAATTCTCTCTCTCATTCTTTCTTTCTTTCTTTCTCTCTCTTGGAAGACCTGAGCTCTAGGACCATAACTCAGGACTACCTGGCCTGATGACTCCTTGCTGTCCCCAGTCCACCTGGCCGTGCTGCTGCTCCAGTTTCAACTGTTCTGCCTGCGGCTATGGAACTCTGACCTGTTCACCGGATGTACTACCTGTCCCAGACCTGCTGTTTTCAACTCTCTAGAGACAGCAGGAGTGGTAGAGATACTCTTAATGATCGGCTATGAAAAGCCAACTGACATTTACTCCTGAGGTGCTGACCTGTTGCAACCTCGACAACCACAGTGATTTTTATTATTTGACCCTGCTGGTCATCTATCAACATTTGAACATCTTGGCGATGTTCTGTTATAATCTCCACCCGGCAAAGCCAGAAGATGACTGGCCACCCCATATAGCCTGGTTCCTCTCTAGGTTTCTTCCTAGGTTTTGGCCTTTCTAGGGAGTTTTTCCTAGCCACCGTGCTTCTACACCTGCATTTCTTGTTGTTTGTGGTTTTAGGCTGGGTTTCTGTACAGCACTTTGAGATATCAGCTGATGTAATAAGGGCTTTATAAATACATTTGATTGGTTGATTTAGGGTTTTAGGCTGGGTTTCTGTACAGCACTTTGTGACATCACCTGATGTAAAAAGGGCTTTATAACTACATTTGATTTGATTTGATTTGACACTCCTCTGGAGATGAATACAACTAGAGAAGGGTAGAAACATTAAAAGAAAGTCATGTCGTCTTGAATGCAGAGATATAGACAAGCAGGGAAATACACACACATACAGGTGCAAACACACACACACACACTTACCCATACTACACACACACACACATACATAAACAAATGTATATACACACTAGCATGGGCCCGTATAAACACTAACACCAACACTGACACAGACTCACACACATAACCCCCATCACGCACACACACACACACACTAGTCCAAATCCCCTTGGTTTCACTCGTCTAGATGAGATTCAAGATACGTTAAATGCTTTTTCATTTCACTAACGAGCAGACAATCAGTGACTTAATCAAAACTCACTCAACTCAGAAACAGCTCCTAGGATGTGTCCCAAGAGGCCCCCTATTCACTATATAATGCACTATGGGCCCTGGTCAACAGTAGATACAGGGAAGAGGGTGGCGTTTGGGACGCAACCCTAATCACATTACCAAGAAAAAGTAATTTGGGTGCAAATGGGCCTGCTATACTGTAGAGTTAAGTTCTCAGAGAAAATAAAAAGCTCATTGTTTTATCAATTGTCTCTGCTTGACAAGATTCACCACTCAGTTGAATGTAATATATTTTAATGTGTGATTCTGAATGTAATATATTTTAATGTGTGATTCTGAGTGTAATATATTTTGAATGTGTTTCGAAGAGCCACATGACGCTTGGTTTGTGAAATAAAAACATTCTTTAAAAAGTCTAAAGCTGCAGTTCAATATAACACACCTTGTATACGCAGACTATTCATTAGACTGTCAGTGTAGAGAGAGATGTCTGTGTAGCACTTGTGTGTGTGTCTGTAAACATAGCGTGTGTGTGTGTGTGTGTGTGTGTGTGCGTGCGTGCGTGCGTGCGTGTGTGCGCGTGCGCGCGTGCGTGCGTGTGTGTGTGTGTGTGTGTGATTTGGCTGGAAGAACTCAGGATTAGAGAGTGAACAGATTTAGTTCACAAAGCAACAAGCAATTTCACACCTTTTTACCCAGTTTCCTGATTTCAGAGAAGGACGAAAGGGAGAAAGAGACAGGGATGAAGGGAGGAAGGGAGAAAGAGACAGGGAGGGAGGGAGGGAGGGAGAGAGAGACAGGGATGAAGGGAGGGAGGGAGAAAGAGACAGGGATGAAGGGAGGAAGGAGAAAGAGACAGGGATGAAGGGAAAGGAAGGAGAAAGAGACAGGGATGAAGGGAGGAAGGGAGAAAGAGACAGGGATGAAGGGAGGAAGGGAGAAAGAGACAGGGATGAAGGGAGGAAGGGAGAAAGAGACAGGGATGAAGGGAGGAAGGGAGAAAGAGACAGGGATGGGAGAAAGGAGGAAGGGAGAAAGAGACAGGGATGAAGGGAGGAAGGGAGAAAGAGACAGGGATGAAGGGAGGAAGGGAGAAAGAGACAGGGATGAAGGGAGGAAGGGAGAAAGAGACAGGGATGAAGGAGGAAGGGAAGAAGGATGAAGGAGGAAGGGAGAAAGAGACAGGGATGGGAGGAAGGGAGAAAGAGACAGGGATGAAGGGAGGAGGGATGAAGGAGGAAGGGAGACAGGGATGAAGGAGGAAAGGAGAAAGAGAGGGAGGGAGGGAAGGGAGGAGGGAGGAAGAGGGAGGGAGGGAGGGAGGGGAGGGAGGGAGGGAGGGAGAGGAGGGAGGGAGGGAGGGGAGGGAGGGAGGGAGGGAGGGAGGGAGGGACAGGGATGAAGGGATGAAGGGAGGAAAGGAGGGATGAAGGGAGAGAAGAGACAGGGATGAAGTGAGGAAGGGAGAAAGAGACAGGGATGAAGGGAGGGAGGGAGGGGAAAGAGACAGGGAGGAAGGGAGGGAGGGAGAGGGAGAGGGGGAAGGGAGGGAGGGAGAAAGAGACAGGGATGAAGGGAGGAGGGAGAAAGAGACAGGGGAAGGGAGGGAGGGAGAAAGAGACAGGGATGAAGGGAGGGAAGGAGGGAGAAAGAGACAGGGATGAAGGGAGGAGAAGAAAGAGACAGGGATGAAGGGAGGGGAAGGAGGGAAAGGGAGAAGGGATGAAGGGAGGGATGAAGGGAGGAAAGAGACAGGGATGAAGAGGAGGAAGAGAAAGGGAGGGAGGGAGGGAGGGATGAAGGGAGGGAGGGAGGGATGGAGGGAGGGAGGGAGGGAGGGATGGGAGGGAGGGAGGGAGGGAGGGAGGGAGGGAGGGAGGGGAGGGACAGGATGAAGGGAGGGAGGGAGGGAGGGAGAAAGAGACAGGGATGAAGGGAGGAAGGGAGAAAGAGACAGGGATGAAGGGAGGGAGGGAGAAAGAGACAGGGATGAAGGGAGGAAGGGAGAAAGAGACAGGGTGAAGGGAGGAAGGGAGAAAGAGACAGGGATGAAGGGAGGGAGGGAGAAAGAGACAGGGATGAAGGGAGGGAGGGAGAAAGAGACAGGGATGAAGGGAGGAAGGGAGAAAGAGACAGGGATGAAGGGAGGAAGGGAGAAAGAGACAGGGATGAAGGGACAGGGAAGGGAGAAAGAGACAGGGATGAAGGGAGGAAGGGAGAAAGAGACAGGGATGAAGGGAGGAAGGGAGAAAGAGACAGGGATGAAGGGAGGAAGGGATAAAGAGACAGGGATGAAGGAGGGAAGAGACAGGGATGAAGGGAGGAAGGGAGAAAGAGACAGGGATGAAAGAAGGACAGGGATGAAGGGAGGGAGGGAAGGAGGGAGGGAGGGGGAGGGAGGGGAGGGAGGGAGGGAGGGAGGGAGGGAGGGAGGGAGGGAGGGAGGGAGGGAGGGAGGGAGAGACAGGGATGAAGGGAGGGAGGGAGGGAGGGAGAGAAAGAGACAGGGATGAAGGGAGGGAGGGAGAAAGAGACAGGGATGAAGGAGGAAGGAGAAAGAGACAGGGATGAAGGGAGGGAGGGAGAAAGAGACAGGGATGAAGGGAGGAAGGGAGAAAGAGACAGGGATGAAGGGAGGAAGGGAGAAAGAGACAGGGATGAAGGGAGGAAGGGAGAAAGAGACAGGGATGAAGGGAGAAAGGGAGAAAGAGACAGGGATGAAGGGAGGAAGGGAGAAAGAGACAGGGATGAAGGGAGGAAGGGAGAAAGAGTCAGGGATGAAGGGAGGAAGGGAGAAAGAGACAGGGTTGAAGGGAGGATGGGAGAAAGAGACAGGGATGAAGGGAGGAAGGGAGAAAGAGACAGGGATGAAGGGAGAAAGAGACAGGGATGAAGGGAGGAAGGAGAAAGAGACAGGGATGAAGGAGGAAGGGAGAAAGAGACAGGGATGAAGGGAGGAAGGGAGAAAGAGACAGGGATGAAGGAGGAAGGGAGAAAGAGACAGGGATGAAGGGAGGAAGAGACAGGGATGAAGTGAGGAAGGGAGAAAGAGACAGGGAAGAAGGGAGGATGAAGGGAGGGATGGAGGGATGGAGGGAGGAGGGAGGGAGGGAGGGAGGGACAGGGATGAAGGGAGGGAGGGAGAAAGAGACAGGGATGAAGGGAGGAAGGAGAAAGAGACAGGGATGAAGGGAGGGAGGGAGAAAGAGACAGGGATGAAGGGAGGAAGGAGAAAGAGACAGGGATGAAGGGAGGGAGGGAGAAAGAGACAGGGATGAAGGGAGGAAGGGAGAAAGAGACAGGGATGAAGGGAGGAAGGGAGAAAGAGACAGGGATGAAGGGAGGAAGGGAGAAAGAGACAGGGATGAAGGGAGGAAGAGACAGGGATGAAGTGAGGAAGGGAGAAAGAGAGGAAGAAGGAGGGATGAAGGGAGGGATGGAGGGATGGAGGGAGGGAGGGAGGGAGGGAGGGAGGGAGGGAGGGACAGGGACAGGGATGAAGGGAGGGAGGGAGGGAGAAAGAGACAGGGATGAAGGGAGGAAGGGAGAAAGAGACAGGGATGAAGGGAGGAAGGGAGAAAGAGACAGGGATGAAGGGGAGGAAGGGAGAAGGGAGAGAGACAGGGGTGAAGGGAGGAAGGGAGAAAGAGACAGGGATGAAGGGAGGGAGGGAGAAAGAGACAGGGATGAAGGGAGGGAGGGAGAAAGAGACAGGGGTGAAGGGAGGAAGGGAGAAAGAGACAGGGATGAAGGAGGAAGGGAGAAAGAGACAGGGATGAAGGGAGGAAGGGAGAAAGAGACAGGGATGAAGGGAGAAAGAGACAGGGATGAAAGGAGGAAGGGAGAAAGAGACAGGGATGAAGGGAGGAAGGGAGAAAGAGACAGGGATGAAGGGAGGAAGGGATAAAGAGACAGGGATGAAGGGAGGAAGGGAGAAAGAGACAGGGATGAAGGGAGGAAGGGAGAAAGAGACAGGGATGAAGGGAGGAAGAGACAGGGATGAAGTGAGGAAGGGAGAAAGAGACAGGGAAGAAGGGAGGGAGGGAGGGAGGGAGGGAGGGAGGGGGGGAGGAGGGAGGGAGGGAGGGAGGGAGGGAGGGAGGGAGGGAGGGAGGGAGGGAGGGAGGGAGGGAGGGAGAAGACCACAGGGATGGAGGGATGATAGTTCCTCAAACAAAAGTCTAGTGGAAATGTAATATAGGTGTATTTAGTACTGTAGATTATTACTGTTGATTATTACTGTAGTTTATTACTGTATATTATTACTGTTGATTATTATTGTAGTTTATTACTGTAGATTATTACTGTAGATTATTACTGTAGTTTATTACTGTAGATTATTACTGTAGTTTATTACTGTAGATTATCACTGTAGTTTATTACTGTAGATTATTACTGTAGTTTATTACTGTAGATTATACCTGTAGTTTATTACAGTAGATTATACCTGTAGTTTATTACTGTAGATTACTGCTGTAGTTTATTACTGTAGTGTATTACTGTAGATTATACCTGTAGTTTATTACTGTAGATTATTACTGTAGTTTATTACTGTAGTGTATTACTGTAGATTATACCTGTAGTTTATTACTGTAGATTATTACTGTAGTTTATTACTATAGATTGTTACTGTAGTTTATTACTGTAGTTTATTACTGTAGTGTATTACTGTAGATTATACCTGTAGTTTATTACTGTAGATTATTACTGTAGTTTATTACTGTAGTGTATTACTGTAGATTATACCTGTAGTTTTTACTGTAGATTATTACTGCAGTTTATTACTGTAGTGTATTACTGTAGATTATACCTGTAGTTTATTACTGTAGATTATTACTGTTATTACTATTATTACTATTATTACAGACTGAAATTGAAACATCATATTGATTACCATCATTGAAAGATATATAGTAAGACTTGTTGGTAGTAGAAGACACAAGGTGTCACTTTAGCTTGTGTGGTTTATGTGAAACTGCAGTATGTGTTTCTCAACCCCTGGTCTGTGGTCCAACACTGGTCCCTGGGATAATAGCCAATCCCTGTCTCAGAATTGACTACTGACTTTGGTAATTCTTCAATGAATCTACTGCAAGTGCTCCTCTGAACATTGCAACCATTTATTCTGTTTATGCATTGCAAAGGTTAGGAAACACTAAAAGGAACACAGTTTAACTTTTTGTTTTACCTTTATTAAACTAGGCAAGTCAGTTAAGAACAAATTCTTACTTTCAATGATGGCCTAGGAACAGTGGGTTAACTGCCTGTTCAGGGAAAAACAACAGATTTGTACCTTGTCAGCTCGGGATTTGAACTTGCAACCTTCCGGTCATTAGTCCAACTCTCTAACCACTAGGCTACCCTGCCACCCCATTATAGGAATATGATATTGTTAACAAAGTTGGACAACTGCGAACAAAGTCAAATGTGGGCTATACTTGGTTAATTCAATCAGGAAACAGAGTTCAACTTAAACACTTATTGTGGTTTCCTCAAACGAACGCAACATGATGAGTCGTCTACACTACAAATTCTAACATCATACTGTTTAACCACAAGGCCTTGGAGCTGATGGTTGATTGGCTAGTTGGCTGCTTTGAATGTCGTCTGCTTGGCACTGCCTGGCACTGACAGGTCCTATGTGTTTGTGTGTGTGTGTCCTAGGCTTTTCAGATCGTCTAACAGATGGTCTTTGACAGACTGGGTCCCGGTCGGACGTTTTATCAAGTGGGAATACACACACACACACACACACACACACACAGACACAGACACAGACACAGACACAGACACACGCACACAGACACGCACACACACACACACACACACACACACACACACACACACACACACACACACACACACACACACACACACACACACATACACAGTGATGGGAGCTAAACACACTTTGACAGCAGAATGGAATAGAATGGAAAGAGTGATACTATTATTTGAATTAATGATTTTATTACAATAAATGTTGTATACATTGTTGTTTAGCAAAATTGACATAGAGAGAGAGAAGGGAGGAGACAGAATAGATTAAGAGAGAAGAGAGTAGAGAAGAAAGGAGACATAAGAGATTAAGAGAGAAGAGAGTAGAGAAGAGAGGAGACATAAGAGATTAAGAGAGAAGAGAGTAGAGAAGAGAGGAGACAGAAGAGATTAAGAGAGAAGAGAGGACACAGAAGAGATTAAGAGAGAAGAGAGTAGAGAAGAAAGGAGACATAAGAGATTAAGAGAGAAGAGAGTAGAGAAGAAAGGAGACAGAAGAGATTAAGAGAGAAGAGAGGACACAGAAGAGAGGAGACAAGAGATTAAGAGAGAAGAGAGTAGAGAAGAGAGGAGACAGAAGAGATTAAGAGAGAAGAGAGTAGAGAAGAAAGGAGACATAAGAGATTAAGAGAGAAGAGAGTAGAGAAGAAAGGAGACAGAAGAGATTAAGAGAGAAGAGAGTAGAGAAGAAAGGAGACAGAAGAGATTAAGAGAGAAGAGAGGACACAGAAGAGAGGAGACAAGAGATTAAGAGAGAAGAGAGTAGAGAAGAAAGGAGACAGAAGAGATTAAGAGAGAAGAGAGGACACAGAAGAGAGGAGACATAAGAGATTAAGAGAGAAGAGAGTAGAGAAGAAAGGAGACAGAAGAGATTAAGAGAGAAGAGAGGACACAGAAGAGAGGAGACATAAGAGATTAAGAGAGAAGAGAGTAGAGAAGAAAGGAGACAGAAGAGATTAAGAGAGAAGAGAGTAGAGAGAAGAAAGGAGACAGAAGAGATTAAGAGAGAAGAGAGGAGACAGAAGAGATGAGACAGCAGAGATTAAGAGAGAAGAGAGTAGAGAAGAAAGGAGACAGAAGAGATTAAGAGAGAAGAGAGTAGAGAAGAAAGGAGACAGAAGCGGGGAGATAGAAGAGATTAAGAGAGTAGAGAGAAGAAAGGAGACAGAAGAGAGGAGAGAGAGGACATAAAGAGAGAAGAGAGTAAAGAGAAGAAATGAGAAAGAAGAGAGGAGAGCGAGGAGAGGAGACAGAAGAGAGGGGGCAAAAGAGAGGAGGCAAAAGAGAGGAGAAAGAAGAGAGGAGGCAAAAGAGAGGAGAAAGAAGAGAGGAGAGAGAAGAGAGGAGATAGAATAGAGGAGAGAGGAGAGAGAATAGAGGAGACAGAAGAGAAGAGAGGAGAGATGAGTTGGATTCCAATGAAATCGAATGAAATCATATGTCGAGGTGTGTGTGTGTATATGTGTGTGTGTGTTGTGATTGAAAGCTACGTGGTTTCCATACGTGCGCTCAGTTGAGAGAGCAGAAATCAACAGACTGCTGAGACAGGCAAATCTGTGAATAGCTATACACCTACGGCCTTGTCTGTGTGTGTGTGTGTGTGTGTGTGTGTGTGTGTGTGTGTGTGTTAGGGGCAGACTGGACCAGAAATCTGGCATTTTTAAAAATAAAGTAAAATTGTATTGGTCACATACACATGTTTAGCAGGTGTTATTGTGAGCGTAATGAAAGGCTTGTGCTTCTAGTTCTGAGATCGCAGCAATATCTAACATGTAATATCTAACAATTTCACAACATGTACCCAATACACACAAGTCTAAGTAAGGAATGAAATTAAGAATATATAAACATTTGGACAAGCACTGTCAAGCGGCATATACTAAAATACAGTAGAAAGGTATAGAATGCAGTATATGAGATGAGTAATGCAAGATATGTAAACATAATTTAAGTTACATTATCTGTTAATGGATAAAATGGGTCCGGAAGAAATTGCAGCAGTTTTACGGGCGCCAAAACAATTGTACTATAATGTGTGTTTTTTCATGTTATTTGTACATAATGTTTCTTCCTCCCAATTTTACGGCAAAAAAGAGCTTCTGGATATCAGGACAACGATCACTCACCTCGGATTAGACTAAGAGCTTCTGGATATCAGGACAATGATCACTCACCTCGGATTAGACTAAGAGCTTCTGGATATCAGGACAATGATCACTCACCTCGGATTAGACTAAGAGCTTCTGAATATCAGGACAATGATCACTCACCTCGGATTAGACTAAGAGCTTCTGAATATCAGGACAATGATCACTCACCTCGGATTAGACTAAGAGCTTCTGGATATCAGGAAAATGATCACTCACCTCGGATTAGACTAAGAGCTTCTGAATATCAGGACAATGATCACTCACCTCGGATTAGACTAAGAGCTTCTGAATATCAGGACAATGATCACTCACCTCGGATTAGACTAAGAGTTTCTGGATATCAGGACAATGATCACTCACCTCGGATTAGACTAAGAGCTTCTGAATATCAGGACAATGATCACTCACCTCGGATTAGACTAAGAGCTTCTGAATATCAGGACAGCGATCACTCACCTCGGATTAGACTAAGAGCTTCTGAATATCAGGACAATGATCACTCACCTCGGATTATTATTATTATTATTATTATTATTTTTTTTTTTCACCTTTATTTAACCAGGTAGGCTAGTTGAGAACAAGTTCTCATTTACAACTGCGACCTGGCCAAGATAAAGCATAGCAGTGTGAGCAGACAACACAGAGTTACACATGGAATAAACAAATTAACAAGTCAATAACACAGTAGAAAACAAAGGGGAGTCTATATACAATATACAATGTGTGCAAAAGGCATGAGGAGGTAGACAAATAGTTACAATTTTGCAGATTAACACTGGAGTGATATATGATCAGATGGTCATGTACAGGTAGAGATATTGGTGTGCAAAAGAGCAGAAAAGTAAATAAATAAAAACAGTATGGGGATGAGGTAGGTGAAAATGGGTGGGCTATTTACCAATAGACTATGTACAGCTGCAGCGATCGGTTAGCTGCTCAGATAGCTGATGTTTGAAGTTGGTGAGGGAGATAAAAGTCTCCAACTTCAGCGATTTTTGCAATTCGTTCCAGTCACAGGCAGCAGAGTACTGGAATGAAAGGCGGCCAAATGAGGTGTTGGCTTTAGGGATGATCAGTGAGATACACCTGCTGGAGCGCGTGCTACGGATGGGTGTTGCCATCGTGACCAGTGAACTGAGATAAGGCGGAGCTTTACCTAGCATGGACTTGTAGATGACCTGGAGCCAGTGGGTCTGGCGACGAATATGTAGCGAGGGCCAGCCGACTAGAGCATACAAGTCGCAGTGGTGGGTGGTATAAGGTGCTTTAGTGACAAAACGGATGGCACTGTGATATACTGCATCCAGTTTGCTGAGTAGAGTGTTGGAAGCCATTTTGTAGATGACATCGCCGAAGTCGAGGATTGGTAGGATAGTCAGTTTTACTAGGTAAGCTTGGCGGCGTGAGTGAAGGAGGCTTTGTTGCGGAATAGAAAGCCGACTCTTGATTTGATTTTTGATTGGAGGTGTTTGATATGAGTCTGGAAGGAGAGTTTGCAGTCTAGCCAGACACCTAGGTACTTATAGATGTCCACATATTCAAGGTCGGAACCATCCAGGGTGGTGATGCTAGTCGGGCATGCGGGTGCAGGCAGCGATCGGTTGAAAAGCATGCATTTGGTTTTACTAGCGTTTAAGAGGAGTTGGAGGCCACGGAAGGAGTGTTGTATGGCATTGAAGCTTGTTTGGAGGTTAGGTTAGACTAAGAGCTTCTGGATATCAGGACAACGATCACTCACCTCGGATTAGACTAAGAGCTTCTGGATATCAGGACAACGATCACTCACCTCGGATTAGACTAAGAGCTTCTGGATATCAGGACAATGATCACTCACCTCGGATTAGACTAAGAGCTTCTGGATATCAGGACAATGATCACTCACCTTGGATTAGACTAAGAGCTTCTGGATATCAGGACAATGATCACTCACCTCGGATTAGACTAAGAGCTTCTGGATATCAGGACAACGATCACTCACCTCGGATTAGACTAAGAGCTTCTGGATATCAGGACAATGATCACTCACCTCGGATTAGACTAAGAGCTTCTGGATATCAGGACAATGATCACTCACCTCGGATTAGACTAAGAGCTTCTAGACATAAGGACAACGATCACTCACCTCGGATTAGACTAAAAGCTTCTGGATATCAGGAGAATGATCACTCACCTCGGATTAGACTAAGAGCTTCTGGATATCAGGACAATGATCACTCACCTCGGATTAGACTAAGAGCTTCTGGATATCAGGACAATGATCACTCACCTCGGATTAGACTAAGAGCTTCTGGATATCAAGACAATGATCACTCACCTCGGATTAGACTAAGAGCTTCTGGATATCAGGACAATGATCAATCACCTCGGATTAGACTAAGAGCTTCTGGATATCAGGACAATGATCACTCACCTCGGATTAGACTAAGAGGTTCTGAATATCAGGACAATGATCACTCACCTCGGATTAGACTAAAAGCTTCTGGATATCAGGACAATGATCACTCACCTCGGATTAGACTAAGAGCTTCTGGACATAAGGACAACGATCACTCACCTCGGATTAGACTAAGAGCTTCTGAATATCAGGACAATGATCACTCACCTCGGATTAGACTAAGAGCTTCTGGATATCAGGACAATGATCAATCACCTCGGATTAGACTAAGAGCTTCTGGATATCAGGACAATGATCACTCACCTCGGATTAGACTAAGAGCTTCTGGATATCAGGACAATGATCAATCACCTCGGATTAGACTAAGAGCTTCTGGATATCAGGACAATGATCACTCACCTCGGATTAGACTAAGAGCTTCTGGATATCAGGACAGCGATCACTCACCTCGGATTAGACTAAGAGCTTCTGGATATCAGGACAGCGATCACTCACCTCGGATTAGACAAAGATTTTTTTTCTACAAAAGGCAGGACGCACAGGACATTCTCCGAACACCCGACAAGGCCAACATCCCAGTTAACGGCAAGAGGAAGAGACGTAGGTATAAAGGACACAGAGCAGGGTGCCTCGTACGAGTCTCAGAAGGCGATTGGGAAAGCTGATGTTAACGTCAATATTTCTCGCCAAAGTGCAATCATTGGACAATAAATTAGACGAGGTACGACCACAAATATCCTACCAACCGGACACCAAAAACTGTAATATCCTATGCTTCACGGAATCGTGGATGAATGAGGACATAGATATTCAGCTAGCGGGATACACGCTGCACCGGCAAGATAGAACAGCACATTCTG